>NW_010536725.1:0-14529 GCF_000687285.1 Phaethon lepturus | reverse complement strand
AGTGTTTCTGTGATTCTGTGATTCTGTGGAGCAGTGTGAATAGTTTTGGGCTCCCCACTGCAAGAAAGAGGTTAACAAACCAGAGCAAGTCCCACAGAGGGTCACTGAGATGTCAGGGACTGAAGCACATGTTGTAAGAGGAGAGGCTGAGGGAGTTGCATTTGTTCAGCCTGGAGAAGGCTCAGGGGCTTCTTAATGCAGTTTACAGCTACCTAACAGGAGGGTGTAGAGAAGGCATGGCTGGGCTCTTCTCGGGGTGCTCAGGGAAGCAGTGGACACAATTTGAAATGTGGGAATTTGATATAAGGATATAACGATTCCTAAGGGGGGGGAGGGGAACCTTCAAGCGATGTCAAATATTAAAATAGGGGCCCAGAAAGATTGTGAATCTTCGTCCTTGTAGATATTGCAATATCAACTGGGCACAGCCCTGAGCAACCTGCACTAGCCCTAACCCTGCTCTGAGCAGAAGGCTGGACTAGAGACCTCCAGAGGTTCTGTGATGTTGTGACTCTGAGTTAGGCAAAGGGAAGAGAGGGTCAGAAAAGATCTGTGCTTTCCTAGCCACATCAGCCCGTTTGTTCTTCGCAGACAGCAGGTCAGCAGAGCACACTCCACTGCACATATCAGTTGTGCCTTCCCTATTTTTAGCAAATGCTGGAAAATGAGTAAGTGATAGATACAACCATGTTGATAGATACAACCATGTTGAGTGTCCATCAACACCATTTAGTGACCTGAATCTAATCCACCTCCCACTGAAGCCCATTGTAAGATTCCCATTCAAATAACAGGATTTCATGCAGGTCTCGTGAAAACAGGAGGATTAAAAAAAGCTGCAGCAGTCATAGTAGCTCAGTACAGAATTATTCCCTGCCCTCTCCCACCTCTCCATCACATACACACACACTCATCCCCACACACATGCAACCTCCTTTGTGGTATCTGCAGTTCTGTAGTGTAAATCCTACAGTGCTAAAATCAATTAAAATGGAGATGCATATTTACTGTCATAAGAGAATAATACTCTGTTCATTACAGATAAAACTGCTTTAAATCTGCAAGAACACCATGGGAAAGCAGGAAGGTTGAGGCTACAAAAGAAATGAAGTGATCAAAAAATATCGGTTTCAGCAACTTGTGTTTTTTCATGGTACTCATAATTCAGGACAGAACGTAGCTAGTCAAGTGCGATTAACTTCTTCTGGGATCTGACATCTTACTCTCTTTTGTAGCAAGAACCGGAGTACACAATGTTCACGGGGAGAAAACCGATCAATGGAAGCATGCCATTACCTGAAAGAATATGTTCTTTTGATTCTCCTCTGCTGCTGAACAAGAACCTTTTGTTCCTTTACTAGAAGAGCAATATAAAGGGCTTTGCAGAGAATAACATAAAGAAGAAACAGGCCTTATATAACATTCTCGGCAGGAAAACGACAGTTTGGGGAGGGGTTTTGTTAATGCCCAAATCCCTGCTAGAAGCGGAGGGGAGGAAGGGAAGAGCAGCGAATACAATCAGGCACTTGTTAGGTGATACGGGACCTACGAGCGTGTGAGAGGCTGTGCTTTCCTTCAGACAGCGCAGTAAAATAAACAGAGTGTGACGGCGAAAGACGAACGGGAAGTTAATTCTATTCGCGTTTACAACATTTCAATGGCAATATTTTCTGAACAATGGTTCCTATTGATGCTACAAGTGCTTGCACATTGTGCCTGTTCCTTGCTGAACAGACATGACACTATCTGAGCAGCTGTATTCTCTAATTGGAAAAGGGAAGTTTCCAAAAATGATGAAAGGCTGTATCTCATCCATGCCAAAATGGTTTGGAACCTAACTCATTTTGGTGCCTGATTTTTTTCCCTTTTTTTCTTTTTCCTTCCTAATTGGGATCTCTGGGAAGATTTGTTCTCTCAAGTGGCAGAGCAACTAGAGGCCAAACCTTAATAACTTCAAGTCTAATACTTCAGTATTTTATCGCAGGCTAGTGCTTATCAGAATAACAAAATAAACAGTAGTTTTATCTGCATTAGAAGAAGTTTGCTGTTATGAGCAGGCCATTTAGATATGCATCTCCTTCACCTTTATAAACTGTCTCCACTAAGAGGATTTGCCTGTCTACATGGTTCAGCTCGACTGGCAAACTTCCCCTGGTGCATACAAGGCCCCTGTACACTGTCTTATTCTAAGAAAGCACTTGGCCATGATAAAACACTTGGGAGTTAAGGGGTAGAAAAAGAAAAAAAAAAAGAAGAAATCCAATTTCCAGTGAAATAGCTTATTACTCCTGTTATTAAAGGACTTTCTATACACAGATGTGCTGTTTAGGGGTATGAATTCCTCATACTCTCAAACATCATAGCTCTGCCAGCAAAAACTTTAACCTTAGACAAGACAAACCTCTGTCCTGGACTCTAAGCCAAGTTTAACACCATCTGTCTGGCTTAAAGGCCAATTTTTACACCATTTGGCTACAGAAGTAAATTTACATTAATGCTGCGGATCCTGCACATTTGCTTGCTAGCTGTCTGTACACCAAGCTGCCTGACTTTCTCAAACAGCCTTGTGCTAAAACTGGCCCCCTCCCTGGCCGCAGGGACCGCAGGCTGCTGTAGGCAGGCCCAGGTGCCGACTGACATCTGGAGAAAGTCTAGGTCATTTCTAGTTTGGGATCTAAAAGTCACCAGTCAGAGCTCCAGCCTCTTCCCTCATCCCTTGCTTTCCATGCAGCCCAGCCCTCCTTGATTTTGAAACCATTGCTTCTGATTTCTTGGGTCCCCAGGGGCTTACACAAGCTCCCTGGAATTCGGCCCCATGGGCAGCGGGAGTGCTGCACTGGTGGTTTAACCCTTGAGGGTCACGGCAGGGAAGGGCAGGAAAGCTTAGAAAGGATTTTCTTAACTACGGAAACTTTGTTCTTGAATTACATCAAAGCAATAGAAATCCTCCCACCATCCCTTCCACTTGATCATATACATTTCTTCTGTTTGTCTCAATAATTTTCCTTGTTGTGGTGGTCCATACCTTGCTCAGAACAACACCTTTTCTTGTCATCTCCTCTCCGTAAGCAGCGTCCACCTGCATAACTCCTCTGGAAAAGGGCTATAGCAATAACCGAACGGGGGGTAAGGCTCCGGGAGGCATGTCGTGTTGCTGCAGATGAAAATCTGAAAATTAAGAGGAATAGCTGTCATTTTCCACCTTCCCTGTGCCTTTGTCACCATCTTTAATCAGTAATATATTTTATACTGCTTTAGATTTTCAACACAATGAACGGCAGATTCTCACAACAACCATAGGGATTAGTTACAGATACATTATTATCTCTGAACTAGATGGAAAGAAATGATCTTGTAGCAAGAGGACACCTCTGCAAACCAAAAAGATATTGCTTTGATTCAGAGAGGTCTGAGACTGTGGACTAGTAATTTAATTTCCATGCTTCAATTTCTCCATCTTATTGAACCAGGAACACCGATATTCGTCTGCCATGGAGGGGCATTCTGATGAGGATGAACAGGGGAGCGCAGGGCTTTTGCAGCGGGAAGTGCGAACACAAAATAAAATTAAAGTTTAAGGGAAGAAGAAAAATGGCAGGTGCAGAAAGGCTGAGCCGCTCGCTGAGGTCTGCGCGGCGAACCGGCTGCGGAGGCAGGATCAGAGAGCAGGAGCTGCCAGCTGCCGCTGCTACGGCAAGCAGCTTCTGGCTGAAACCGCGGGCTTCGCAGGGCCTCCGGAGAGCAGAAGGACATGGGTTTTTTCCCCCAGGTTTGCTATTTTCTGGCTATTATTACAGATCGTGTCCCACCTAGCAGTGCAACCCTGGGCCACGTGGCTGGTGACATTTTGCGGTGGTGGATGCCATGGTTAGCGAAATGCCTTTTAGTGAAGTGAAAGGAATATCGCTGGTTGACCTTTTGGTTGAGACATCTGTCCCAGACTACTGTGTATGTTGCTCAAAGACAGTCACATGCTTCTTTTCCCCTTTCTCATACTTTTATGGGCCAGAAAATCCTGCAACCTCTGAGCAATTAAAAATATTTAATTAAATGCTTTGAGGGGGTCATTTCTTGCATTATTAAACCAGAACGAGGAAAGGCTCTAACTTTCACAAGGAGTGGAAGAGAGGGGAAAGACAGACTGAAGGACAGGGCAGAGCAGGTTATTGGGGTCTCCCACAAGCAGATGTCCCGAGGGATTATGGAGGCACTGGGCTGGAGTTGGCCACCGAGCCTCCACAGACCAGCCCTAGCCCTGAAGCTTGGTTTTGCTGCTGGTGCTCTGGGTTCGCTGTTAAGTCTGGTCAAGGCCAACCACGTCCACTGATCTCGAAGTCAGCGGCTTCTGCTGCTTCTAAAAGATGAAACTTTTGGGTGAAACTTCCTTTTTTTTCTTTTTTTTCTTTTTTTCCTTCCATTTCAGGTCAGCGTGACTCTTCGGTTCAGCCATGTGCCCTTTTCTCTCTCTTTAAAAAACATAAAGGCATTTGGTATATGTATCTTCTATAATGAATTCAGGGGGTTGAAAGATTTTGGCTCAGCTGGAGTTTCATACTGAGTTTTGTATTGTAGTTTGTGCTGCGACAGACAAACTGCTCCAGTGTCTGTGTTGGATATATTCTCATTTTTTGCTCAAAAATCCAAGTCAGCATTGAGATGAACTCACGCTTGTAAAAGGCAGGTATATAAGTGCCATCCTGATTTCACCTCTGAGTTGTCTGTACAGGGATACAAGCTTAATCACTGGCATTTTGGTGGTACCTTAAGTAAGCTTTTGGAAGCCCGTCTTTGACCGAGGTTGATCGGGAGGCTCCAGGTGGCTGCTGCCGCGCAGGCTACGCGCTTTCCGCGGCTGTTTCTGAGAAGAGATTTCTGTGTGTGGACGCATGCGTGAGAAAGACTGCAGCCTGAGCTCGCTGACAGGACTTCTTTAATCATGGCTCTAATTCATGTTAGTCACAAAATCAAACCTGTTTTGAATAGAAATAGTAAACGTTTGCAGACGTCAAGTTTTCCAATCGGGAAGGGAATCGATATCATGTATCTTAGGTGACCGAGGTCAGAGCTTGAATACCAGAAATAAATGATCAGTCTGCAAGCAGCTCACAGGCTTGAATGTGCTGAAATTTTCTTAGACAAGCTATTTAAATAGCCGTTGGTAGACAACAAATATAAACACTGCTGCCTGTTTGCAGAAAAGAAATGTGTCTAAATTTCCCTGCTAATTTTTTTACTGAGATGTTCACCAGGAGATATTCTTCCTTAATTTCTAGATTGTTTTCTTTATGAAAAATATATGCTCTTGTGTGGTCACTTTGAATGTACATCAGACCAGAGATCATTCAAATGATCTTTTACTGCTTCTAGATTATATTCTGAAGACAGAATACAACAGCTAAGGAAGCTCATGTGTTCTGTGAAACATGGGAAAGAAATCCATTTTTCTCCTAAAGCCCTATACCTGGCTTATACTGATTTTTCAAAGGTTTACTCTGAACTGGTTTGAACTGTTTTTTTTCAGACTGAAGAGTAGAATGACAGTAATAGGAATGAAGTGACACGAATAATGCAACATCAGTTCTTTTCTTCTTTCTCCTTCACCTCAATATGCAAAGTCCGATAGTTGCTGAAATATATTAAGTCCTGAAGGGCAAAATGGGGAGCTGGGAGAAAACCTAGGATGCCGAGTGGCGGAATAGGAATATTGACAGTGGTTGTGAATTTTCTGAACTGTTTCACGTCTCAAGAGTTTTCACTTCCAAAGCAAAGACAAATTATTCGCTGCTCCACAGGTATTTCAATAGATCGCTTCATTGATGAGTGGATATGCAATTAAGCTCATGCTAAAGTACTCATTAGCCATAACACCTATAGCTCTTTAATTACGGGGTGGAAGACGGCAATCAACTATACGAGTTAATCATTGAAAACTGCCTGTCATTAATTCCTCACTGTTTGGGAGCCAAAGCTTGCAGGGTGAGCCTTTACTCAGCCAAAACCCCCCGGGAGGACAGCGTGGACTTTGCCAGACAGGGTCAAGTGGAAGTGAACGGGTGTTTTGCCTGAGTTAAGAAATAAATGCATTTTGTCATGGTTCAAACTTTTCACTTCCCCTCCAGGCAGTACAAAGTCCCATCAGTCAGACCTTGCTGCTGGGGGGAGTTTTTGCAGCATGGCCATTGAAATTGTCGGAACAAACACTAGATTATAAGCCCCTGGCACGTAGTAATTTCTACGGGCAACATGACCCTCCTCTCATATAGCCGGCAGCATGCCTTCCTGATTTTTCCCCCTCCCTGGTGAGGATCCCCTCTGCATAAGAAACCCCAGCTTTGGAAAAGGGGTTTGACTTTCAGTTGCCCCATTCTGTTCTGCAGGCTGAGGAAGTTGTCTGCTTCCAGAGAAGATGCTCCTGCTGCTTAACTGCTCCTGGGTCTTGTGAAGAGAATGGCTGCTTGCTGCCCAGGTGCTTGATTAATAAATATGTATGGATTTAGTATAAATTCAAGGTTTTGCTTCTGAATTGGCTAAGTGTAACATGAGTCAGTATTGAGGTGTCTTCTCTTTACCACATGCTCCTCACACGTTCTTTTTCCCCGTACAGTTGTGCCTGACAGCTTTGTCAAAATGTGAGCTGGTTTTATACCATGGGCAAATGTTTATGAAGAACAAGACTGGCAATTGAAATAATTCGTTCCATTTACCTAACCTAGTTTTTGAATCTTAAATTGCCAGGAATAAAAAAAGCTCATGCAGTCAAAGAAAACCAAACCCAGGGTAAAACTAGTAGATTAGAACAGCAATTATTAACCCATAATAGTAAAAGAAAAGAGACTATAAAAACCCTTTAAGCTTGGATTTTTTTAATTAGCATTACTCACTGATGCTTTGTTCATTGCTGACATTATTTGAATTTCTGTTCTGTACTGCAAGCACCTTTTGTGTAGTTTTGTTTCCTTCTTGGTGCCATCTCAGCAGAACAGAATATTTCTAATAGCAAACTTGTGGGTAAATGATATCCCGACAAACAGCCACAGCCTTATAAGAAGAAGGGAACAGCTTTCTCTGAAAAAGGATGGAAGCCCAAAGCAGCAAATTCCTGAGGTGAGAAGCACAGTGCTGTTGTATGTGAGGGAGCTCAGCGTTCTCAGATGATGACTGACCTGGCTCTGGCCCAGCAAAAGAGTCCAGCACGTGTTGGGCTGTCAATGCTGGAGGAGCTCTGACACCACTTGGGTTGGTCCTCTGCTGAGGGCTGAGCTGAGCTTGGACACGTTTTGTGGTGGGGTGGACAAAGGCAGGGAAGTGGGGACCTGTCAACTGAGTCACTGCATTGCTTGCAGTTTTTACATTTTAGGACTTTGTCATGCCTCCTTTGACATAAAATCAGCCTCATCACTGCCCTGAGCAGCCTATTGGGCTGGAGCTGGAACATCCCATCCTAGAGGGACTGAGCCCTTTTCTTCTCCTCTGATACTACATAGGCTTGATATTTTGCATGTTGGACTTGCTCAGGAGGTCAGGGTAATTTGACCTGAGCTACTTCACACACCAAACCACAGTTTTAGGTATGAAAATGATTGCCTGACTTGACATGGCTCTGGCTCAAAGCTGTAAGGGCTGCAATTAATGCACAAGTGGCCATTCAACTTGAGCCTTATGCTTCCTTCATTTGGTCCCCACCAGTCATGCCTTGTCTCCATCAAGGGGGGTGGTTGGTTATTAACTCCACACAATGAATTTATTAGAGCACCAGCAGCCAAAGTGGGGTTCCCTAAGGTGAGGCTGGTAAACCACGACCAAGAAACCCATGGAAGAAGGAGCTGAGGCAGGGCTGGAGCTGATGCAGCGTGAGAGACCTGGATGAGGGCTGGAGCAGCAGTGTGGAACTGACCTATGAGGAGGTGTGGAGAAGAGAACAGGAATGAAAGCAAAGCTAGAGCTGACAGTTGCTGTCATTCAAAGAGAGGGGTGAATCCTGAACAAGAACCTCGCTGTGGTCAGGGCCGTGCATAGCAAGACTGCCTGCAGCCTAGTTCCTGACCATGCCTGACCACGGACCCACCTTGCTGACAACATGATTGTCACCAGCTGAGAGGGTGGAAGGTGGTGGAGAGAGCTGGTAGGGCTGCTTCCACAGTTCAACCACCCTGCAGAGACTACCCAAATTAATAATAGGTTTTTCAGGACTTCAGCAGGCCTAGAATGAGATTATTGTTTTCTAGCTCCTCAGAAGTCAGGGAAGCTGCTGAGAAAACATGGCGTGGAGACACACGGTAGTATTGCTGCCAGATAAGGATAGTGTGGTTATACATTTCTTTCTCACTAACACGGAACAAGGTCATAATTATGTGTTTTAAGGCACACAGCAGGTGCTGTTATTATCACATCAGTGGATTGTTGGGTTTTTATTGTTTGCATTGCAGAGGCCCAAACTGTGTTGAAACACCTATTTGCTATGCACAGGACATACTTTTAGGGAGATCGTCCCCACCTGGAAGAGCTGCCTCTGCACACAGAAAGCTGATCCCACTGCACTGGAGCAAAGAGAAAATGCATGGTTTACCCAAAGTTATAACCCGGGAAGTCCTAGGCGGAGCTGTGAATTGCTCTAAGGACAGACTCGTTATTCAAGCAAGGTGGAGACACAGCAGATCTCATCAGCTGATGTGGTGGTTTTGAGTGTAGGAAGAAAACATGGTATATGTCCAGAAACAATCCGTGTTAAATGGGGTGGTGGAAGTATCAATTTCACTTGTTAAGAAAGCAGATTGATCATGGGAGGCTTAAAGATCTTTGTACACTTCTTTGCTTATGATCCCCTTAATTACTTGCTGTAAGTCATCGGGAATGAAAATATCACCATACTCATTTAAAGAAGAAAGGTTTTGTAATGCTGTGTAATATATATGGATTTAGGGCTCTATGGATTAAATTTGGCAATTTCAAGCATGCAAAGTTACTAATCCACACTTTGTCTATAAAAAATAAAAAGAAGCAGTGAGGCAGGCTGATGCCCCGAGGACAGCCAGGGAATTCCACACATGCCTGTCTTCTGCAACTCCCACCCAGGGAGCAAACATTAACATCGGTGTTGCAATAGTTACAGGCAGACCAAAGGGACACACTTGCAGCAAGGCATAGGTGATTTCATCAGGTACTTCTCCATGTTTTCACCTCATGTTTTGGGGTTTTGTTTTTTTGACATTTCTGTTCTTCCAGTTTCTTGGTGTTTTAAAGTATGTATTTGTCACATTTAATTCTATTTTCCTGTAATAGCTTCATCCACAGAGAATTCTCTTGGAGAACAGCCCAGAGATTTTTCTGTTTCTTCTTATGCCTTTATTTTCCCTGCATCTGCTATTACATCATTTATATGGGTTATATCCGTATAATTTTAGCTTTTATGTCAGACTTATAATGCCACAGTCAAGCTGTCAAAATGGCTAAGTGCTGAGGATTTTATTCAGGCAGAATTTGCACTGAATTGTCTGCGATTGCTTCAATAAGTTGAATATTTTAATATTTCTAGTAGGTAGGACAAAATAATATAGGTATAAGAATAGGGCATCTGTAAAAAATCATTTTAGAGGCCAATAAAGTGACTCACGTTGTGCAGCTTTCACAAGGTCAATGATTAACTGTTAGAAATCACAGAATCTTGATTTTGGTTTCAGTTTTAAACCCTTGACCACACTTTTTGTTCTATAATTAAAGTGTTTATTGGTAAATTGCCTTTAATACTGAATTCAATAATTTCTGTAATTCTTTTCCTACATCTCAATGATAGATCCTGAAATCTTGTATCAAATATTTAATGGCTTTAAGTTTATACTTCAGTTGCTCTTTAAAGATCACTGGACTCCACCCATCTGTACTTTTTCTGTCTTTCTGACTCCCTCCATCCATCCATAACCTGTGGCTTGGATATGCCTAAATCCCACCTGGGACTCAGTGCTTGAGATTTGGTAAGTTTATGTAGCAAAACACAAGAAGGAGCAGGAGGATTATCCTAGATTTACAGAACCCTTGTAACTACTGTTGCATATTTGAAGATCCTACCAGTGAGTAGGAGTTGCTTGAGGGCAAGATCCTACAGTGTGTACAGGTAACAAGTCACAGTTTCTGAAAACTGTGATTTTTTCTCCACCCTTCCCCTATCTTTCTCCGCTTCCTTCTTCCTCTTTCCGAATCTCTCTCTGAGTGGGAATTATTTGTTTAACTTAATTCAGCAAGTTGAGAACAGATTAACAACACTCATACCCCTACACCCCAAAAGTAATTAAGCAGAATAAAGGCAATTACAGTTTTATTTTTTCTTGCTCAATCTCTAACTATTTCCCTGTTTTCACGTGTGATTAACCTATCAAACATTTAAATTTTTTTTTCAGCCCCCTCCCCCTCGACTTAACTGGAGTTATCAGTAGCAAAGTGTGAAGCTTGTCAGAGGATGAGTTACCATCAGCATCACTGCCAGACTGTTCACAGTACCTTTATTCAGAAGTCACACTTCATGAAATAAGTGAAGTGTCATGTTGGGGTGTATCTGAGAACCGAGCTGTGGGTAGGTTTCATGGTTAACATGACTGTTGTGCGACGTCCTATTTTTCTGGTGAGTCTTCTGACCATACAGGGGACACCATCTCCTCCGGCATCTGTCTTTTACAGGAGAATGGTGACTGTCAGTGCTAGATGTGTGCCGCCTGAGATACAGGAGAGCAATCCCCAGTGGGGCTTTTCAGAAGAAATGCCTGGTTGATGCACCATGGTGTGAGCAGGCTCTGGGCTGCCCAAGGCAAGGGGGGATCCCACCCACAGTCAGACTCGGGAGGAGGTATCGTCTGAGCCTTTGGGATTAGTGCTGTGTATCTCACCTCTGAATTTCTCTCCACCTCTCATTCCTGTAGCCTCAGTTAGTTATTGAACTTGACCCCAGCAGGTTCCTGGGAAGATGGACTCTTTGTAAAAACAGTTGCAAATCACAGGAGATCAGAAAAGCTTTATGAACTGTACTTGGCAAGTGCATCACGCAAGTGGTGTTTGGGCTGATGAAGAAATGAACATACGCACTCTGGGCTGATGAGTTCCTTTTTAATGTCCCTACACAAGTAAGTGTTAGTGACAACATTAAACGAGCCTGGCTGGGTCACAGATTTGGTGGAATAGCAAATCCTTTAAGATTTAGGGTCAAGTGCAGCTCAGACTGATCCCACTCCATGTCGATGATATGAAATAGCTGGATTTCATCCTTAACATATCTCGGTGTTACTTGCTGCTGGGGGATATGTGCTGTCAAATAACTCCTGGGAGGCACTCATCCTCTCAGAGAGAGAAGCTGAGGAGGGCTCCAAATTACTGATTTTCCCACCAGCAGCAATACGTCTTTAAACACATATCCCACCGTAAGCCAATCTCCCACTGCGGGGGTGGTGCACTTCTAGTGGCTCCTTGGATGAAGCAAAGAAAAGGAACAGAAAAGGAGAAAGGAGAATAACACAAAAAGGCAGGAGCGGTACACCTTTTCCTGTTCTTTTTGGAGACAAGATTCGGAAGGAAAAGACGACTGTTGCCAGCAGCGTCATTGCTCTTGAGACACAGGCGCGTGATCCCTTGCAGCTAGATACCACTTCCCCCTGGGCAGGGGACAAGTCGCGGAACAGGACTAAGTGCTGCAACGAGCTTGTCTGTCTGGCACTGCAATTAGTTGTGTAATTTGTAGCTGTTTGCACAGGCACACTCTATCCACTGGTCTCTGCACGCTCATTTGTTAATGAGGATCATTGGGCAGGGCTTCTTCCCATTACGTGTCGTCTTTGCTATCTCTCTGACTCACATTTCTTCCGCTGTGTCTGCATCCACTGTACGGCACTACAACATCAAGGGCGGTCATTTCCTTTGGTACGAGAGGAATCCACTCCAGCCACCAGCCAGGCTGAGTTATCAGTCTGAGGGGCTTCAAATGGATCATAATCAAGTCTTCAAAGTCCAGGGGCCTCATTTCTCAGACAGACTATTCTGACACTCATTCAGATGGTCATTTCAGAGGGACACCTCTGATTATTTGAGTAAGAACAAAATTGTTACATCTATTTTATACCAATATAAGAAGTCCTCCATCAGTAGGTGAGTTGCAGAAGCAGATGATTGAATGTATGCCATTCATATCCGTATATGAAATTGAGATGTTGGTGCTTAAAATTATGACCCATTTAGATACTTTGGTGATTTGGGGTCTAGGGTTTTGGGGTATATTATTTTGCAGAGTGTGAGGAAAAATGGGGGCCAGGGTACTGTAAGCAGGGACAGACCCCATCAAGGTCTTGGGTTCAAATGCTGCTCCATGTTAACATACACAAAAACCTGATTCTGTGCTTCTTAAAGGTTTGTGCTTATGATTCCTGCCACATTTATTTGTGATAAATTATAACAAAAATAGCCTATGAGTTCATATTCAGGTGCTTCCATAAGGATCTGCTAGGCTAAATTTCTCTGTGGCAAATTATTTTATTTGGCCATGATAGCCCCTGTGAGGCACACCCCTCATGCTTTCCCAGTAAATATACTTTCTTAGTTCTTACAGGAAAGTAAAGAGTTAAAATCTCCTCTATATAGAACGGGACATAAAAAAAGTAATTTGAATATTGGCCTCAGTTTTCCTGGAAAGGAACAGGAAAGAGTAACAAGTTCTCTTTTAGCTGTGAGTGCTTTGTTGCCCTTGCTAATACATTCAGTAATCAAATCTTAAGGCTCTTTGTGACCAGGAACAGAATGTGCCACCAGCAGATGCTTAACTTTTTTGCACCCAGTTATTTACTGGGCAAACTGAAGCAGAGCTCGGGGGGAAAGGTGACCAGCACCCAAGTTTTCTGACTCGTTCCTCATGCTTTATCACTATGTTAGCATTTTTATTGTGAAAATTGAATATATTCTCCATTTGAGGCACTTCATGCAAGAAAGGATAAACAATTCTATAGTTGTAAAGGGTCATCTAGGAGAAAAATGAAAGGACGTTTCAAAATGCAGACTGATACTAGGTAAAATAAAATCCATAGAGATTCTTTCTCATTTTGAAGATTTGATACCTTTGGGCATATTACTATTATAGAATCATAGAATCATAGAATCATAGAATTACAGGATAGTTTGGGTTGGAAAGGACCTTTCAAGGTCATCTAGTCCAACGCCCCTGCAATGAGCAGGGACATCTTCAATCTGATCAGATTGCTCAGAGCCCCGTCCAGCCTGGCCTTGAATGTTGCCAGGAATGGGGCCTCTACCACCTCTCTACATCTGTGCCAGGGTTTCACCAGCCTCATTGTCAAAAATTTCTTCCTTAAATCTAGTCTGAATCTACTCTCTTTTAATTTAAAACTGTTACCCCTTGTCCTATTGGAACAGGCCCTGCTAAAAAGTCTGTCCCCGTCTTTCATAGTAGCCCCCTCTAAGTACTGGAAGGCTGCAATAAGGTCTCCCTGGAGCCTTCTCTTCTCCAGGCTGAACAACCCCAACTCTCTCAGCCTGTCCTCACAGCAGAGCTGTTCCATCCCTCTGAGCATTTCTGTGGCAGCCTCTGAAACCACTCCAACAGGTCCATGTCTCTCCTGTGCTGCGGGCTCCAGAGCTGGATGCAGGACTCCAGGTGGTGTCTCACCAGAGAGCAGTCGAGGGGCAGAATCTTCTCCCTCGACCTGCTGGCCACACTGCTTTAGATGCAGCCCAGGCTACGGTTGGTCTTCTGGGTTGTGAGCACCCATTGCCGGCTCATGTCCAGCTTTTCAGCCTCCAGTACCTCCAAGTCCTTCTTGGCAGGGCTGCTCTCAATCCCTTCCCCCCCCAGCCTGTACTGATACCGGAGGTTGCCCTGACCCCAGTGCATGAGGTTCACACAGGCCCATTCCTCAAGCTCATCCAGATCTCTCTGGATGGCATCTTGTCCCTCAAGCGTGTCAACCGCACCACTCAGCTTGGTGTCATCTGCAGACTTGCTGAGGGTGCACTCAGTCCCGTTGTCCGTGTCACTGATGAAAATATTAAAGAGTACTGGTCCCCATATGGACCCCTGAGGGACACCACTCGTCACCCATCTCCATCTGGACATTGAGCTGTTGACCTCTACCCTCTGGGTGCGACCATCCAACCAATTCCTCATTCACCCAACAGTCCACCCATCAAATCCATCTCTCCCATGTAGAGAGAAGGATGTTGTGGGGGACTGTGTCAAAGGCCTTACAGAAATCCAGATAGATGACATCCATCACTCTTCCCTTGTCCACTGATATGGTCACTCCATCCTAGAAGGCCATGAGTCTGGTCAGGCAGGACTTGCCCTTGGTGAAGCCATGCTGGCTGTCTCGAATCACCTCCCTGCCCTCCATGTGCCTTAGTAGAGCTTCTGGGAGGATGTGCTCCATGATCTTCCCAGGCACAGAAGTGAGGCTGATGGGTCAGTAGTTCCCAGGGTCCTCCTTTCTGCCCTTTTTAAAAATGGCTGCAATGTTTCTCCTTTTCCAGTCTCCACGGGCTTCACCT
>NW_010536724.1:0-2962 GCF_000687285.1 Phaethon lepturus | reverse complement strand
CATGCAGATCAAATAAACTGATATTGTGACCCGCAATCATTATTATCTCAAGCCTCAAGCCCCATGTTGGGTGCCAAAAAGGACTGTCATGGTTTAGCCCCAGCCAGCAACTAAGCACCACGCAGCCGCTCACTCACTCCCCCTCTCACAGTGGGACGGGGGAGAGAATTAGGAAAAAAACTCGTGGGTTGAGATAAACATGGTTGAATAGGACAGAAAGAAAGAAGGGAACAACAATGATAATACCAACAAAGGAATGTACAAGAACAAGTGATGCCCAATACAGCAATTGCTCACCACCCCGTGATCGACAGCCCGTCCCCGAACAGCGATTTCCGCCCTCTGGCCAACTCCAGTTTATGTACTGGGCATGACGTTGTATGGTAGGGAATATCTCTTTGGCCAGCCTGGGCCAGCTGTCCTGGCTGTGTCCCCTCCCAGCTCCCTGTGCATCCCCAGCCTCCTTGCTGGCAGCCCAGCACGAGAAGCTGGACTGTCCTTGACTGCTCAGCAACAACCCAAAACATCAGCACATTATCAACAGTTTTTCATCCCAAATCCAAAACACAGCCTCATACTAGCTTCTGTGAAGAAAACCAGCTCTATCCTGGCTGAAACCAGGACACAGAGTTGTCAACAATAGCTGGAAAAGCATTGAACTATCTTCTGTGATTGAGCATGCGTTTTATATTTGGCATTACTGAAGTTGTTTTTCCTTTACTTTGAAGTTAAAATTACAGAAATGGGAATTGGAGACTGAATCCTCGAAATATACTTATCCACTCCACTTTGTAGTAAAGCGGAAGATGTGATTAACTATTTATCTGTCTCTTTTCCTTAGAGAAGCTCATAAGCCATTCTTTTCTTTTCTTTTTTTTTCCTTTCCTTTTTTTCCTCTCACAAAAAAGAGTGCAAATTTCCCAGAATTTTAGCCATCAAAGCCAGTAAGTTGAACATAACTATGTTATGCTGAAGTGGGATGCTGAGATAATGAGTGGAGAAGTAATTCCATTATGGCATGTTGTCTTTCAAAATTAGCCAAAGGGTGGGAGTATGGAATTTGTTTTTTCTTTAGCAGAGTATGTAAGACGAAAAGATAGTAAGAACTCCTTTCAGCTGATAACCAGACTGGTTTGCAATTGATTTGAACATTTCTGAACTACCTCACAGTCTCCCTCATGCTAAGAGGTATAATAAAGACTAAAGCTAGGTAAAGCTAGGTGTCCATTTACTTATGACTTCCGACACATTTTATATGAAAGCCTTGATTGCTTACCACCCCTGAAGAAGTGGTTACTGATGATGTGGAAAGTTGAATTAAAATTTATTGTGAAAATTCATAGGATAGAGTGGGTATATGACACTATATTAAAATTTCGGAATATTTCAGAATTTTCCTATGATACATAGAGGACATTTCCAAGGTCAACATTAGTAGATTTTTATTTTATTTTTTAAATATTGAGAAAAATAAAATAGAAAACAGTTAAGGATGATCAAGACTAGAATTCTGTACTTCTGGGACTTCACAGTCCATTCATTCCATACATCTGGAGTATTGTGCAAATTGATGATTTCTTCTATTTTTTTGTGTCTTATGTAAGCACTAGAAGTTTAAAATCAGTTCTACATGTTTAGGAAAGAAATTTGGAAGGTAGGCAAGATCCCATAAAACATTTGATATGATAAACTGAGGTTGGTCATTTGTTACTAAAGATGCATTGCTGGTTCTTGCATATACCAGGAAAATACAAACTTACTTAGTACCTACCCAAAAGTGTAAAGAGGGGAAAGATTGCTATTGGCTGTAAAAAAAAAAAAAAAAAAAGCCAAGGATTACTGATGAATGAATTAGTTAATTTGAAAATAACTGTGTCAAAGTACAAGTTATGCTGTTCTGCAGATCTGTTAATCTGTGCAAAGTAAGGATGTTTGAATCAACGAATTTGGGAAACCATGTTTTCTTTCCACCTTGCTATGCAAAACTTTGGATCTTAGTGAAGGTAAATTAAAGTGTCACATTGGAATCAGGACTGATAGCAACTGAGTCTAGAATTCCTCCATGCAGACTAGCATAAAATACTGAAGTATTAAATTACTGTTTCATATGCATTTTCTGCTTATTCTATAGCAAAGTTTCGAATAAACATTAGTAAACTCTATGAAGATTCAGCTAAGATGCATAATAATGTCTTCTACATGTAGGAATTTCTGAAAGGACAGTCTTTTTACAGTGATGAGTCTCTGAAAGAGCAAATCCAACATTTAAAAAGAATATTATTTGACGATTAGAGGAAATGATAGGCATTTTCTATGTTTACAGTGGCCTAAATTATTCTTTCAAGTAAAATCAACAAGGAATAAGTGTTTTGGTTTTTTTCTGTTTGAATTTAAAACTGTAATGCTCTCTTAAAAAAACGAGGGATCTCTTTGGGACACTAAGAAGGTTAACAAAAGCTTTGCAGGCCAGAACAAGCATCATTTACTGCACTCTGTGAACTTGTACTGCTGAGATGACTTGGTAATGTGAGATAAATGCATGCCATATCATTAATTTCCATGTTTTTCAGTGTCTTCATTATGAAATATGAAAAAGTTGTACTTTATTCTTAGGCATAGCAGAACCTTAATGTGCATGTACTGTTAAAACAGTGGCATTTGAAGGGAATCTCTTCCATAGCATGCAATCACTTCTTTTTCACTTCAGAATCATTGGTAACTTATATGGGATCCTTATGTGAATCAATTCAGTTTTTACAGTATGCAAAAGGAGATGACAGAGCAGCTGTTCCTAACACCCAGAACTGCTCCTCCCAGCGCTCCCTGCCACATTTCAGCCCTAGGAGACCCTATACCATTCTCACAGAATCATAGAATAATTTGTGTTGGAAGAGACCTTTAAAGGTCATCCAACCCAAGACCCAGGTCCCCCATCATCAACTAGACCAGGTTGCTCAGAGCC
>NW_010536723.1:0-6894 GCF_000687285.1 Phaethon lepturus | reverse complement strand
TGGGGTTGTTGTGACCCAAGTGCAGGATCCGACTCTTGGCCTTATTAAATCTCATACAGTTGACCTCTGCCCATCGATCCAGCCTGTCCAGATCCCTCTGCAGAGCCCTCCTACCCTCCAGCAGATCAACACTCCCGCCCAACTTGGTGTCATCTGCAAACTTACTGAGGGAGCATTCGATCCCCTCCTCCAGTTCATCAATAAAGATATTGAACAAGACCGGCCCCAGAACCGCTTGTGACCGGCCGCCAACTGGATTTAACACCGTTCACCACAACTCTCTGGGCTCAGCCATCCAGCCAGTTCTTTACCCAGCGAAGAGTATGCCTGTCTAAGCCATGAGCCGCCAGTTTCTCTAGGAGAATACTTCTCCTTTATTTAAAACCAATGGCACTGGAAAAAGTTACAAACTCCCTCCAAACGCTATACTTACTTGGGATGGTTCTTTTCCATGACATTTTGCAAGGCAAACAGAATTTGCTATGTATTTTCTACATCTCCAGCAACGTAGAACATCAACCTCTTGGTTACTCATTTCAACTTGTGATTCTTTAGCTCTGTATATCTATCTGTAAAGACCACAAAACATACAATTCAGTCACCTGTTGAATCCACACATGCTTTCCTCCTGCGACCCAGAAGTCTACCAGTAGTCTCTTCACTATAGAGGAGACTAATACTGTATTTATAAACGTTCTCTAATCTTGTATAGCATGCCACCTAGACATTTTAAATAGCAAAATGAAACAGATTTTTTTATTTCCAGGTTGCATACAGAACCAGAAAGCAACAACAACAAAACAAATAATAAAAAAAAAATCTTCCTCAATGTTTACACAAAAGGCAAGGCAACTCCAGTTTTCCCAGAAGATATCCATAGAAATGTCATTGCTACCCTATACATTAAATATACACATCCATATATGCAATGTCACATAACAAAAATGAATGCAAACATAAAACTACAGAAGACAAAGACTGTTTTCTCAATGCACCCCTGGAGGCACGCTCCCTTAAATTGCTTTGTGTGGGAGGAACAGTACTACAGGTGCAACAGGGCTTTTCACAGACCTGAATCAACTTCTTTGTAAAACAGCTATCTAAATTAGACAACCAGAAGGACAAGACAGCTATTTTTCTCTCTTTGTGACTTGCTGTGTTCTGGTATCTCTCTGATCTTCTCTAATATGTTTCCAAAGCCTTCCCTTTTCACCATACTTTCTCCAGAGGTCTTTCAACTCTTCTTTGTACCTGCTTCTGGTTTTACCCTCTTCTGCTAGCTACATGAAAAAAACAGGAAAATCTTTTACATCTACATACTCAACTCAAGCACTATGCTAGGGTAATGCCTACTCACAGTGCTAAAGTGCACACTGCTTACTGACAGAAAAACTGGGACATAAAACTTAAAACTAATATTAAAAGAATCCTTGTTCTTCCACAGTCCAAACATCTGATTTTGCAATTATTTTAACAATTTAATTTTTATTTAGTTTTCACTAACTAAAGAAAGTCTGAGATCCTCAGCATAGGCTGTCTGAAGAGCAGTTTGGTTTACTGGGCCATACAGACTTTTGCTCTTTTCCTCATTTCTACCTTTCCCTTTTCTGCCTTGTTTTCTGAATTAATCAAAGACTTTGAAACACACACACAGAGGTTATTCATTATTTTTATAAATATTTTTTTATTTTTTATTTCATTTATATCTGAGGTCTTTTTTCAGCAGATTTTCTACTTTTTTACATATGTAAAGAGTCTGAGATACAGTTTGACAAGGAAGAACAGAAACAATGTGTGCATACATAAGACTCCTAGCTCAAGTGTACATGCAGCTTTTAATAACCAGATCCGCACTAAGCTTAGAAAGTGAAATTAAGGGAAACATTAAATCCTTTATTGCAATGTCACAATAAATTAAAATGAATTTTTGTTAAGATTCCATTAATGTATTTCAATATAAGTTAAGATGGCCAAGGAAAAGACCATGGAACAGACACATATAGAAAACGCAGAATTTACACTGGAAACCTGTCTTGTTCATGACAAAAAAGCCTTGACTTAAGCAGAATCTCTCTCAAGTTTTTATTAACCTCGCTATATCAGTGCTGTCATTTTCTGTACCAGACACATTTTGAAAGTGGAATGTATAAAAATGCTGTCCCTCTCTATGATGGACTTTTTTTTTTTAAAAAAAAAAGTAAATTCAGGCTCTGAAAGATTTTTACAAGCAGTGTGTATCACTTTGCTATGCTAAATGCAGCATTAGACTTCACAGGGTACTGAAAGAGTAATTACCAGTTATGAATTTGTTTGTATCATTCAAACACCTTAAAGCTGTTCTAATTAATTTATTCTTCATAATTTCATAACACACTTCTAAAATGAATTTAATCTTAAAACAGCTCTGTGTGAACCTCAAATCTAAGACCAACAACTAAAAGACTTTTTGCATAAGGCTAGGTCAGGCATGCTTTTCAGGTACAGCCATATCCCCGTCTACTAAAATACATTATTGAAACATATTACAGTTAGTGATATACATCTTGCATACCTTATATGCTGTATCTGTGTACTCAAATGGTATCTATTTAAGTTTCTGTATACATTCTGTTCCCCTTATACTAATTGTTATAGAAAAAGCTGGTTTGCTATCTGTGGAACAGCTATGTATTTTCAGGCTGATGATGCTTACTGGAGTGGTATATAAAACGATTGATGATAGGCTTCTGAATGAACAGATAAAGGACTGATGGATAAATGCACTTGTTATTTTTAAAAGACAAGATTCAAGTCATGCAAACAAAGACTGTCTAAGGATCACTGGCATTTGAAGTGATTTAAATATCCCCTTCACCTGAACTATAGCTAGCAAATAAGCACTGTTTTACTGCAAAACAAAAGCTCATCTTTTTATTTATACACTTTAAAAGTTTCTTCTTAGTTCTGCATATACCTTTAATTTAAAAATACACTTTCATAAGAGAAATTAATGTATAATATATAACATATGTAATAACCCACACGGCACAGTTGTATTTTGTGTAATGCAGAATGCTGATAGTGAACTACATGGAAAAAAAAATCTGTGCAAAAAAAAAAGTGCAAATATTTTTAAGACTATATTACAGTAGGCCAAAGTGTTCTGGCCTAACAGTATTTTAAAAGGAAAATTCCTGTAGGTCTACTAAAATTCTGCATGTATGTGCCTTTTGCAGTTCTTACAGAAGACAGAAGAAATGCTGCAAATGCACACTAACACACTGCAGAGGCTTCTCCATGTATCATGCTAGAAAACAGCAAATAAGATATTTCTGATTTGTCACATAAGCATTCATTTTTATTTTGACTTGCACATAACTTCAACTGGAACTCAAATAAAAGCATATAAACAGAAGATTCTGAACTGCTTTTATAGTTAAATGCAGTTTAAACCATAGTGTTCTGGATATATTTTAATAAGTTTTTATTTCTCTTCTTTTGCATGTAAAAATTTTAAAAGTTTTAATAGGCATCTTGTTCTCACCTTGCTTTGTCTTTCAGCAAAAGATGCCAACATAAAGATAAAAGATTCCAATTTGGCACTCAGGAACTTGGTCGAGTCACTCTCAGTGGGCCTTTTCAGCTTGGCACTGGGCTGTGTTTGTGGTGGTTGTACTGCTTTCAGATCAGTTGCTTTGCGTGAGCTCATGTTTGCCTCCAAAATAGTATGTAGACGTACCCGAGTGTTAAAAACCCTATGCTATTCTGTGTCTCTTGTTTTATGTCCTTCAAACAATTTTCTATGATTCAGTCCCAAAAAACCCAGGAGCAGAGGGTCCAAAGACTTCCTTCCCAAGTCAGAGTCTCAGTTCCCTTTCTTGAAAAACATTTGTCTAACCTTCGACAGACCTTCAAAGGAGATTTCACAGCCTTCCCAAACTACTTAATTACCTTCTTATCTTCTACTAACTTTTCCCCTAATATCTAACCTGAATTTTCTTGCAATTTCCCTTATTCACTGTGAATTTCCCTCAGTAAGTTTGCAGACGACACCAAGTTGGGTGGGAGTGTTGATCTGCTGGAGGGTAGGAGGGTTCTGCAGAGGGATCTGGACAGGATGGATCCATGGGCTCAGGTCAATTGTATGAGGGTTAATAAGGCCAAGTGCCAGGTCCTACACGTGGGTCACAACAACCCCATGCAATGCTACAGGCTTGGGGAGGAGTGGCTGGAGAGCTGCCTGGCAGAAAAGGACCTGGGGGTGCTGGTTGACAGCCGGCTGAACATGAGCCATCAGTGTGCCCAGGTGGCCAAGAAGGCCAACAGCATCCTGGCCTGTATCAGAAATGGTGTGGCCAGCAGGATAGGGAAGTGACCGTGCCCCTGTACTCGGCACTGGTGAGGCCACACCTCGAATCCTGTGTTCAGGTTTTGGGCCCCTCACTACAAGAAGGTTGCTGAGGTGCTGGAGCGTGTCTAGAGAAGGGCAACAAAGCTGGTGAGGGGTCTGGAGCAGAAGTCTTATGAGGAGCAGCTGAGGGAACTGGGGTTGTTCAGTCTGGAGAAGAGGAGGCTGAGGGGAGACCTTATCGCTCTCTACAACTACCTCAAAGGGCGTCATGGTGAGGTGGGTGTTGGTCTCTTTTCCCAACTAACTAGTGATAGGACGAGAGGATGTTGCCTCAAGTTGCTCCAGTGGAGGTTTAGATTAGATATTAGGAAAAATTTCTTCACCAAGAGAGTGGTCAAGCATTGGAACAGGCTGCCCAGGGAGGTGGTGGAGTCACCATCACTGGAAGTATTCAAAAAACATGTGGACGTGGCACTTCAGGACATGGTTTAGGGGGCATGGTGGTGTTGGGTTAATGGTTGGACTTGATGATCTCAAAGGTCCTTTCCAACCTTACTGATTCTGTGATTCTGTAAATACAGAGAACAAAACTAGCTCCTTTTCTTCCATGCAAGAACACTTTACAACTTTAAACACTTAATATATATTAATTCCCATTCAAACTTGTCTTTCGGCTAAATAAATCCAGTTCTTTCCCTCTTTCCTCCCAGATCATGCTTTCTTGATCTCCAATTCTCTCTTTCAAACAGGTCAGTTATTCTTGCACAGCAGTGTTCAAATCCGGATGCAAAACTCAAAATGAAGTGTTACCAGCACGGAGTAGGCTAGACAGATTATATAAATTTTGAAGGGAAAAAAAGAGTGGAGAATGCCTTACTAGGGTGGAAACAAACACAACATTCAGTACATCCATTTGAAAATTTTGTTTCTTACATTTATAAGGGCAGGAAACACCAGAAGATTAAGTAACTATTCCCCTGCAGCAAACAATTTTTAAGTAATTTCAGCATGAAATCCTTAAGATTTTCAGATTCATACATGCTCATCAATATGTTAAGGGAAGGGGCAACAGGAATTGTATTTTTTCCCCTCCTCCTACTGTCTGGAAACACCTTTGGGCAATCCACAGAAAGCTAGTGGAACCATTCACAAAGAAAACAACAAAAAATAGGTGAAGGATCAAGCAGCAGACACAGCAGATGATAGAGAAATGGTACAGAGCTGATCAACTTCTTGTTTATTCATCACTCCTTCAGTGGGACACTTTCCTTT
Organism: Phaethon lepturus; assembly: GCF_000687285.1. Classification (NCBI taxonomy): domain Eukaryota; kingdom Metazoa; phylum Chordata; class Aves; order Phaethontiformes; family Phaethontidae; genus Phaethon; species Phaethon lepturus. The sequence goes on along the minus strand of NW_010536723.1, from coordinate 1,292 downwards.
CTGGCACCCTCTCACTAGTATTCTCACTTTGCTATTTATATCTAAGTTTCTTAACAATCTGAATTGTATAGTGTATTAAGCTTTGGCCATTTCTTCTTCAAAAAGATTGCTGGAAAACATGAAGTAAAACCCCTGAGAAAAAATTCTCAAATGTTCAAGTGAAGAACTAAACACAAAAATCTAAATTTCTGTTGAAAACCTGGTCTAGATTTTCTTTTCAACTAGCTTGCCCCTCATCCCCAAATGCATAAAAATAAGAAAATGAGTACAGCAGGGCAAGTGGTTCTCAATGCCTTTTTGTTCAAAAGTCATCTGTGATCCCTTCAGAACACTGCAGCCATGAAGATTACAATGATAATTAGGTTGCAGTGACAAACTAGGGCAGAGGAACTTGAGCATTAGTTACTGTGAGTCTTGAAAAAATGAGTGGCAGCTTTGAAAAAAGATGACAGAGAGAAGCTAGATGACCTGTCCTAGCCAACAAGTGTTCATAACAGAAGTTCCTGCTCCCAGAAAGGGAGAACCTGACACTTCTTTGCTGGACAGAGAAACAATCACAGAATACATGCAGGTACATGTAAAAACTTGTTGATAGCTTCTGATCTCCACTCCAAAGTATTTCTGCTTAAAGAGACACTTTTAAAAGCATACTTAAGCAGTGTTTCTCAATGAAGTAGCACTTAGATGGGAAAGACAGAAAAGAAAGTTTAAAGAACTGCCTCCAGGCTGACAGACAAGCAAAGCAGCAAGATGCATGAAGAGCTGTGCCATCTGCTCCTGTGCCAGCTCCTGCTCGATTATGAACTGTTCTAGCAGTTCAGCTATTGTTGTGTGATCAGCTTTCATGTCATGGACTGCTGGCTGATGAGAGAGGGTGGCCAGCGGGTGATACCCTTTCCCTTGCAGCAAGAGTAGCCCATGTAATTAAAAGGCAGTAAATATGAAAATGGGAAAGATTGTTACTTGCAACGTATTACTTAAACTGGCTAAAAAATGCTACTGCATGCTGCTGAAGTCAATCAGGTATTTCAAGAGAACGTGGAGTGTTTAAATCGCTTTGACAGGAAAGAGACCTAACAGGTCAATGGAAAATCATGGATCGGCGCCTCACCTCTTTCTGGCATGCGATCCCGCAGACCAGTACTGCCCGTTTCATGCCCTGGCACGTACAAACACCAGCTGTGGCACAAAATAAAGGACTAAACAAGCAAGAATACGATGCCCACGTCCCAGCATAACAGGAGCTCCTGACCGCATGTCACCAGGCTGCACAGCGGCAGCAGCTGCCCCTG
>NW_010536722.1:0-9029 GCF_000687285.1 Phaethon lepturus | reverse complement strand
GCCTCTTCTCCCAAGTAACCAGCAATAGGAGGAAAGGAAATGTCCTCAAGTTACGCCGGGGGAGGTTTAGATTGGATATTAGGAAAAAATTCTTCACTGAGGGGATGGTCAGGCATTGGAACAGGCTGCCCAAGGGAGGTGGTGGAGTCACCATCTCTGGAAGTGTTCAAAAAACGTGTGGATCTGGTGCTTTAGTACATGGTTTAGGGAACATGGTGGCGCTGGATTAATGGTTGGACTCGATGATCTTGAAGGTCCTTTCCAACCTGAGTGATTCTGTGATTCTGTGATAGTGTACTGAACTAAGGTGATGCATGCAGAGTAACCCAAATATGTAGCAAGCACTCCCTCTTCCGAGTCCCAGTCCAAAACTTCAACTAGAAACTTAATTTTCCCTTTTTCAGTAGAGCCAGCTTTTATAGAGACAAAGAAATTGCGAGAAATAAACTCTGTTTTCATTCCCCTCAAAGTTATCTTGAGAATTATGTCAATGTTGCAGCATACATGAATGAGATGAATACAGGTATAAGAGAAACAAAAAGGGAGAAAAAGTTGGGGGAGGAGTTATATTGGTTTGGTCAAAATAAGTATTTTTGTTCAAGAACTTAAAAGAGATTAAAAAAATAGTGTCTTTTTGGATTATCAAAGTGTAGAAATGGAGCTGCTTTTATATCCTTACTCTTTTATGAGTTTGCTTTCACTTGGCAACATGCCTTTGAGCATTTGCATAAGGCTTTGCTCTAGGTGTCTGAATAGGACACAAAGGACAGTGTGCCAGGACATTGTCATTAAGTTTTCCATTTCTGTTCTCTCAGCTGCTTACTTTGCATTGTAACACACTGTTATTTTTTCATACAATTCCCAGCCCCTAGGCAGACACTGGCACAGGTGACTCCTGCCTGCAAGTATCACTGAGCAAAGGTTTCTGAGAGCAAACCCAAGTATTTAGTCACCACTCTCTATAAAACTACATTTGCACACTTTTTTGCAAAGTTTCCTTATGCTGCCAATTCCACCAAATAGCAATGTACCGTTTGAAATTCACTTCATACCTTTCTTTTGAAGATTTAATTTGCTAAAACGGTATCAAGACATCTGCACTGATCTCAGGATATGATAATTTTTAAGTAGGGAGCTATTGTGGAAGTTTTCCTTTGGCAGCTTCCCTGAGTTCCCTGCAGACTTTATCCCCCTGCATCTAGCAGTTTATAGACAGAAATGAGTATTTCTTAAGAAAGTAAAAGGTATTAGCAAATTACAGGAATATTAGCCAAGTTACAGAATTCACAATCAGTGAGATTTGTGCTTCCTCTTCTGAGTGCTGGGAGGTGTGTGGAGGTCTTGATAACAAATGTGAGGCTGTTTCAAAGACATTACTCAGAATGAAAAAAGTTTCAGCAGAGTACTTTCAGGGAGAATACCTGATAAAAGAAGTGAGATGTCAGAAATAGACACAGCAAATTATGACAAATTGAGACTCCTGAGGAGAAATGAGTGATGGAATTATTAAATTTCCTACATGAGCTTACCTATTTAGGAAGGACACACCAAGTAAAACATAAACTGCCAAGCCACAGTAATGTAAAAATGTAAATGCCTGTGCCAGGGATGTGTGTCACTTTATGCCAAATTAGATGTATGAGCAATAAGTAGGGCAGAGGCAGATTAAGAGAGCAGGCAGAGAAAGAAGCTCTAAGTTTCCTTTTTTACATAGTAAAAAAAAGATCAAATTGGAAGGCACATATTGCATATGGTAGCAAGTGAAAATTATGTTGTAATACAAACAGACATGCACTACAAACCAGAAATCTAGCCACAAATAATTTAGTCATCTAATTACTTTTTCTTGTTTTTTCATTTTTGGATGACACTTTGCAGCATTTTGACCTTGCAAGTGCTAAAAAAAAAGAAATTTGAGTAGAATTGAAGTGAAAAGTTGATTCTGATGTTCTGACAAGAGGGCTTTCCAAAGCCCTTAGCAGTTACCCAAGCATCCTTCTGATGACAGCAGTGGTAGATGCTACTTGACTATGAGTGATCTGTGGTGAAAAGAAATTTGAATGAGGATTAATCAGAACAGTAATGTGCTGCGAAGGAGAAAGCTTTGGGAGAAAATTGCCCATGAAAGAGAGAACTAGAACAAATGGGAAAGAATAGAAACCATGTGGGGCAGGTCATACACCGTTACTTTCTACCTTCAGGTCTGTGCTTTTATAAAACCAGAAATGCTTTTACTTATTTGTAAAGAGTATGTGGAGAAAGCAAAAGCCCTTGCTTGCCTGCAGGTTGGCAAAATTGCCTGTGAAGGTAATTCTTAGTATTTTAGCTATTAGTGGTCAAGTGAATAAAGCCTGTGGCAAGGCTATGGCAGTAGTGAGAGGGATCTTTGTTTTCTCGTTAGATCTAGTCAAACAAGTTGCTTCAGTCTTCACCATTACCTTACATTTCCCAGTGACTCAGTCTCTTAAAGGAGAATAGTATTGTCAGCTAAGAGCAGGTGAACTTTACACAGCGTTATTGTAGTACTCTTAGCCTGTGCTGTAGGAAACAACAGCATTTCAGGCTGTGGCTATATAATCACATTAGGTAAAGGTTTGACCCAAGGTCTCAGCTTGACCCCACTCCTTACACTCTGTTTTAGCACTAGTCTAGCGTAGTCAGCTGACTTCAGGCCCGTGGTTTGTCTCACATTTGAGCTGTACAAAGAAGGGTAAAGGCATGGCTGCTGATAGTCAGTTTCAAGGACAGGTTCCCTTTTTAAATGCTCCTCTCAGAATGGTTTGGAGGAATGAGTTTCCATTCATCCAGGTTTGTTGAACTTTAGAAAGCCTATACAGGTCTTTGAAATGGAAGAAGTTATACTAACCTGGCAAACGAGTGTTGTTACTACCACACTGCTGATTGCTGACAGTTTGTAAAAAATCAGAAATATTTGTGGTCCTGCTTTGGAAGTGAAGAGGATGCAGGAAGAACAGGGTTGCACAGTGGCATGCCATTTTCATGGACATTTAATGAAGAGCATGGCCACCACATCGGATTGCTAACATAAATCCTTCCATTTTTACCTTTTGATATCTTGGGCATGCCTCTACAAATGAAAGAGGGGAGCAAGGGGCAGAGCTCCTTGGATAGCCAGGAATGTTTTTTACTAGCAGGTTATGTAAAGTTCCAAAGGACGGAGAGCTCTTGGAAATTATCCTGCCACTGAAAGCTAATGACAGCCCTTTAGTCCTGTGCTGGACTCTGTCATGTAAGCAATGGGATTGAGGCTGCCCGTCCATATGTGCAATGTGGTGATTCCTCAGGAGTAATCATGCTGATGCAGCCTGTTCTTAGAAACAAGAAGGTGTGCTGTGGGATAATGCTGCGCATACGTAGCGTGCATATGCAGATACTACATAGCGTTTCCGTTGTCAAAAGGGGCAGAAGATTGCATACACTTTGTTTAGAAGCTTCCTGACACCCAATTCAGCATCTGCATTGAACTCTTAACTTGATGAACTGGGTCTAATGGCCTATGATTTAATTTTACTGCAGATTAAATATTGACAACATAGGAGTGTTACTGTGCTGACAGCTTGATATATGTTGATGGCTTGATGTGTAGAATGTGATATTAGCTGTCTTCCTTAACATTACAAAGCAGAAAATAAACTCTTGCAAAGAAGATTATGGTGAACAGCATATCACTGTGAATGTTGTCACATTGTGCTAATTAGATGTGGAAATTGCGATGGTTTCTGTGATACATATAATTAATTTGTATGCCTTTCAAAGCTTTTGTGGAACAGATATCCTGCTGAGATCAAGTCATTAGCACAAAATACAGAACAAAATATCTTGCTCTATTTTTCATTTCACAGTATTGAAAGCTAATCAGGCACCTTTGCGTAGCATTGAAAAAAACTCTCAGATGGATTTTGCTGGATTAAATAGCAAATCCAACCCTTGGCATGAACATGAGGACTCATGGTATAAATTAACGTTCCAAAAATTGCAGTGGTGTTATGCAGATGGTTATATCAATGATGTCAAATGCAGCTAAAGGTTCGGGGATCAACTTCCCGTAGGGGGAATGATGACAAGGAAACAAAACCACCCTGGAGTAAAATATCTTGTCTTGAGACCTATTCTTCAGCTTGCAGAAAGGGGAGAAATATAATTTTACTTAGGTAGTCAGTTTTTAACATGTTCCTAGGAGTGTTGGAAAAGGTGTGTGTTTGCTGCTTTGAAGACAGCCTCTAATGGAGTTACAGAAGGAGCGGAACATCCATGCTCTGCTCAAAGGCACCTACCTTGATCTGGCACCAGCTGTTAGCTGTGTGACCAGATCTTGTGCTTCAGTATCAGGTATAATAAAGAAGGCATGCTGGAAAGCATGAACTTTTTAAAATAAAAACTGCAGTTTAAAAATTTGGTGAGTAACATATGGTATAATTCACAAGTATTTTGCTCTGTGTGCATGCATCTTACCAGCTTTGTTTTAGGGCCTTCCTTTGCTTTTTCCTTTTCTCTGAAATACAGCGCTTCTGTCCTCTCATTTGCAGTTTTGGCTTAGTTCATGGTGCTAGAAGGCTCTTTCAAGAAGATCCAGACCATTAAGCATTAGGTTGTGTGCAGTTCTTCACAGGTGTTTAATTTTCCTCCATAAAATAGTACCATTTCCACATGACATCTTTTGCATTGACAAATCTTACTCAGATAAGATTTAAACATCTCCAGGAAAGTAAGTATCTTTCCACAATTGCATACAGACGCTCAGCAGCATCCATGCTTGTTTTTAACCATGCATGGATCATGTCAGTGATTCACACCATATGTTCAATTATGTAGCTTTTGGTCGTTTATTTCTTTTTTTCTAAGTTGTTTCACAGAGATGATAATTTTCTGAGATTTCAGTTAGGCAGCAGTTGCTATGCACCCAAAAGGTAGCTGTGCAAACCTTCAGTCTGCCAGCAAGTGACAAACACCTACCTGTACTTCACTGGGATGTAGTGGCAGCCCAGATTTTGACAAGTTACTTTGCATTTCTCAGAGCTGATTTGGTTTTTAATTCCTGCAGTCCTGCTTAATTTTTCATGCTCATGATTGCAAACAATTGAAACTGGTAACAGAACCTAAGTCAATTAATGCTCACGCTGCCAAATAGAAATGGTTAGCTTAATTACACCTGCCATTTACAGCAGATACTGCAATGGATGGTGAGCCTAACAATTACTTTTTGGAACGAGCCAGGCAGCTGCGCTATCCAGTCTTCTCGACTTTCAGCCTCCAGGTAGCTCGCTGGGGCAGCTGGAGGTGCGGGCTCCCGCACCAGCGCAGAGTGAATTAGAAAGTGCGTTAGAAACAGCACATCTTTGGAAACAGGTTACTCTTTTCCCAGCAACCAGTATTTCTTCATTGCAACAGCTGATACTGTTTCAGGTTTGGTAAAAAGTATGCACTAATCTTAACCATCGCAAGCTGTCCTAGCTCCCCAAGGGACGGTTCTATAGCCGTGGATTTGACCCTCGGTAATGACAGGCTTGGGTTTTACATATTCTCTGTAACCCACAGGACATTGCTGGAAAGTACAGTCTGTACGTGGAGACAATTTCAGTTGATGGTTGCAATGTGCTGGTGGCTAAGAGTTCCTAGTGTGACGGCTGTGCATTTTTGAGTCAATAGGCAGTGGGCTGTGCATGAGACAGCTTTTTCTCAAGCAGAGGTCATGTAGGATGAGGACTGGTAAAACTTTATACATTTGCTTCATTTGAATCGTTGCTTATATTTCTATTAGTAAGTAATGTTTGCCAGTGCTTCATCCCTATCTGCTGGCCTGAACTTTTTGTGGGTGTCCCAGCAGCAAGGCCAGGCTGGCAGCGCTGGAAGAGATCATGAGATGGAAGGTTTATGTGCTGTATGGCAGGGTTTGATCAAAAGGAACAGGGTCTCTTTGTGCCCGAGTCTGAAATCCCAGAGGAGAGTCCCCTTGCTCAGCACACTGCTTGAGATGGATCAAAGAGGAAAAATACAGATAGGCCCTGAAGGTTCTTCAGGTTTGAAGGTTTAGAGAAAGGGCTATTGCCACTTCTTGCAAGTAAGGCTGGCATTCAGTGCTGCTCATAATTTGGACATCAATTATTCCAGCGAGGCTCCACCTCAGGATCAGAAGTCTCCTTCACTGTGCCTACGAGGAGCTGAGATGCAGTGGAGAGTGCAGGGGCAGAAGCTGCGTTTTGGCTCCATCTTCAGTGTTGGCCTGAGCTGCTGAATCTCACTTCCACTGGTGCCTCATTTCCCCCACCTAAAATCCTTGAAGAGTCATCTGTCCTTGAGGACTTGGAATTTACTGGGAAAAGCGCTATGGAAGAGAGGGTTATTTCAGTGCTGGTGACGTTAAATGCCAACTGCTCAAAATATGCTGCTGGAAAACCCACAGATCCTACAGCTATATTTCTGAGTATCATATTTTTAATGCTTTGTAGGTGGGGAGAGTGGGAGGGCCAAGAATAATGGGAAACAAGTGAGGAATAATAGCAGTTTGGGCTTGCAAAAACTAATTAATGGTAGTGTTATTTGGTGCAAATTGCCAGAGGATGTGAGTACTGACCTGCTCCTGCTTGTCCATCCATACATAATGAGCAGGAGGAGTGGGACATACTAAGTGTAATTCCCTTATGAAATATTGATGTGGAGACAAAATAGAGCATTTAATCCATTGAAATTTTCCATTTGCTGCTTTGTTAAGGAGTGCATAAAGTAACAAATCTAAGACAGCTTTAAGTGGCAAAGCTTGCAGAAAAAATATTATTTATCAAAAGATTCACTGGTGATAGCTAGAAAAAAGCATACAAGGTCACAGGTCCAGTTAGTTTGCTCTTTGCATTTCATGTTTGACAGAAAAAAAGTGTAACCTGTTTCTTTTATTATTTATCTAACTTTACAGTCACTTGGTCGAATAAAAATATTACTTCTTGCTCCTCAATGGCATTTTTCAACAACAAAAATGTATACAACCAAAACTTTGGATCAGCTCCACATGAATCTATCCTTTTACTGTTATTGGACTTTTGAATTTAGAGTGTAATTTCTGATCTTTTTTCAGAATTGTCAGCTGAAAATAGCTTTTGCTGAACTGATTTCCTGACATGAGAGGTTATGAAGGAATTATTACTTCTAACTGATGCTCTAAGCAACAAAATACACTGTACTGAAACATCATCATCATATTTATGTTTTGAGAACAGTAACCTTTTTTTGAACTGCCAGTTTCATTGTATTTCTAATTTGTGCTCATTTCAAAACATTTGGAGAAAAAAGAAGAAAGGCATATATGCACTAAGGAACAGGTCTGATGAGATTGCACAGGAGATTGCTGCTTACTACTGTTTTTATAGCATGACAACTGTCTTGGGCATATGAAAAAGGCACAAATGAACATGTTACTCATCATTTCTGAACTGAACAAAGTCAATAACCTAGCTGAGGTAAATGACAGTGATTGATGGATCTGCTCAAGACTTTCACAGATTCATTGCAACTCTGTCATCCTTGTCTTTTGAAAGGGCCTTCCGTCAAGAAATGAGCAGCAGTACAATGCACTAGAATCAGGAGCATGAGCAGTTAACAGAAATTCATGCTGTTTCTGTTGGGCCAGAAAATTAATTGTGCAGTTAAATTGCTCTTTTTGTTCTTTCCTGTCAACATGTTGATAACACACAGTCTTCTTCCATGATCTCTGTATCACCTTTTTTTGGGTGCATGATAAAGGCCACACAATGAGAGCAGTGCTGTGGTTTCTGAAGAAAGGCTTTCATTGCAGTGACTTGGTCTAAATAAACATTTAATTCATAGACAGTAAATGATGCTTTCTCACCGAGAGTGGGTACCAGTAGGAATATGGTTATAAAATAAACAGAAGATATATCTACCGAAAGTTGCTACACAGTTTAGGTTCCAGGGTATTTAAATTCATTTGCCTTAAAATTAATTTGTAATTTAGTTCTGGGCTGAACACAATCATGGCTATACGATAGGATGCACATGTTTTCCCTGCGTCAGGGTGCATCGTCCAGCATGTAAGAGCATCTGAACCAGGGAAGACCTGGGCCTTTATTAGCGTCTTCCAGTCTTCTGTTTCCATGCAAAAGAAACCCAGGCACAAAATCCAGACTGGCATCTTGTTGGGCATTCACTATTAGCTAGATTGAGAAATAAGCTATAAGTTTAGGCTTACAGGCTTGCCAGACTTGCATTTTCTTTGAGCTTTGTCTTTTCTTACCAGTAGGTCTAGTTTTGAGGTGAGGCCCTATATTTTCATGGTTTACAGATACCTTCTTCTCAGTAGAAGAATGCCATGTTGACACAGTGCTGGACGGTCACGAGAGGTCAGTGTTTCATGCAGACATCTGAGCTGCTCTGGAATTTAGAGAATGAGAAAGCAAGAGTGTTACTCTGTCAGGCTCTCCAGGAGATGATGTTCTGCTCCCTTTGCTAGAAATACCATGCAGGCATTTGAAACGTGTCTGGCTTTGTCAGCTCCTCCTCACATTGCATCCTATCCCAGATGTATTTCCATCTGCATGGAAAGCGAAGAGGAACAGGACTCAAAAACCAGGTAGGTGACCTGATTGACAGCATAGTCCAGTTAATGATGTCTCCTGAGAAGCAGTGTCTGTGCTCTCCAGCAAGATCTTGATGAAGTCGTGCACCTGTGGGCTCCCAGCTAGCTTGGTGTAATAGAGTATTAGTGAGCTTACACAGGCCTGTAGTCTACTAACTCCTCATCAGCTCATTGCATCCTCTTCTCAGTGGGGTTAGATGGAAAGTTTTCTTTATTCAGAATGATTGCATTCTTTGTGTTTGGCTTGTGTCTGTATAGCCTGGGTCTCCTGGTGGATTTATAGAACAAGTTTCTTTTACTCCTTCAACTGCTTCAAACCATTGCTCTACTTCTTTGTGCTTCTGGGCCTTTAGGGTGTGAAATAGATGAAGAAGGAGGTGCATCTTCTCCAAATGAGGCGAAGGGCTCCGGAGCGAAGGATCGC
>NW_010536721.1:0-1134 GCF_000687285.1 Phaethon lepturus | reverse complement strand
CAGTCTTAAGAAATTCTGGGGACAACTAAAGCCTTCACAAGTGGCAACGTTCTGGGGACAACTAAAGACTTCGCAAGAAGTGACAACTAAAAATACCAACTGGGGAACTGCTGAACTGTGGTCATGGTTTATCTCTTGATTCCCAGATCTCAGGATAGTTATCAAAAGATTTTTTGAGGTATTTCTTGGAATTATCTTATTTATTGTCATTGTTTATGTTCTATTTTGTATCAGGGGATGGGACTGTAAAATATTTTCCCAGCTGTAGTTAAGCCACACCCCAACACTGGTCAGGGGCCATTAGATAAAAGTAGGTGCTGACCCTGAATTGTAATCTCTTTTTACAGCATCTCTTATAGTATTTGGGAAGACACCATTGTAATCACTTCCTGGATGCCCACACAACTGACACTTGACAGAGGTGATTCTATGGTATCTATCTCATGATACATCAGGTTTTGACTTCTGACTATGTAACTTATATCCTTGGTGTTGGAACATCAACCTCACCTAGCTTGTTATATAGCTGATGACCTGCCAAAAAACACCCTAGCCTATAACTCCATAGCAAGTGATGATTTGAGAAAATCTAGGGGTGGAAGCAACTTCATGCCTTCTGACATACTGCCCTTTGACAAACATTGGCAACGTAGGTACACATTCCATGTACGGTATGATTCTGTCAAATCACGGTACTATTGGTGAAGTCAAAGGGCGGCACAACTCTTACGCACATTCAAAAGCTGTTTTGAACAGACAGCTATAACTGGCTGCTGCTTCCAGATGACCCAGACACTAAGTGTCCCTGTCAGTCCACTGGAGCCATGACATTACATATGACCTTGTGTTTGCTATCAGTGATTGGGTGAGTCACTGTATGGGTGCATTGTTGCTAATCTTCCTTACTGCACCCATAAAGCTTCGTTTTATGAGGTGTTGTCAGACTCCAATACTGTTTAGACCACACTGGCTCATATTCAATTAATATACCCATATCCCCAAGTCCTTCTCCATGTGGCTGCTCTCAATCCATTCATCCCCCAGTCTGTACTGATATTGGGGATTGCCCCAATCTAGATGCAGAACCTTACACTTAGCCTTGCTGAACTTCATGACATTCACAAGGGCCCACTT
>NW_010536720.1:0-47488 GCF_000687285.1 Phaethon lepturus | reverse complement strand
CTCTTTTTTTTTTTCCCCTTTTCTTCCAGAGGCCATTGGAATGTAAAAATGAAGAGTTTTCCTATTTATGGCAATGTGAGCAGTGAGGGTTGAGGACAGAACAGAGCCTGTGGTAGAGTATGAGACGACATCCAGAAGCATTACAGCATGCATACAAGTGACCTGGGATCTACACAGAGAATTAATTCTTTGAGCTTACAAGCAAGACTGTAGATACATGTGTTTTCTTAAGTAGAAGTAGATATCTTTTGCCACCAATGAATAACGTTCATCTCTAACCTCTTGTTCAATACTAAGCTCATACTAAAAGTATATAAACATTTCTCTGTGTGTGAATACCTAGCTTCATATACAGTCTCTGTGACTTGCAGAATTCATTAAAACTTTGTACCACACACACACACCACCAGCAAATAAATGAATGAGACAATAACTTTCAGTCCCAAGGCTCATTTCAATGTTCAAGCTTTTCCTTGCTCCTCCAGGGATATTCATGTCAATGTCTCAATAAGGCAAGGACAGCCATTTACATGCCTGAAAACACATGCTCAAACTCAGGAAATGGTGCATGAAGTGGGACAGGAGTTGAATGTTTTCTCAGAGGGAAAAGACAGGTAAGTTCTATACTGCACAGCACAAGCCTCAGTCCACAGTTGACTTTAACAAAAGCATCACCATGATCAGTTCAAGCAAACACACAAAAAAACATTAACCAAAAAGACAAACATATCACAAAATAATTATATGACTTTGGAAGTATAATCATAGAATCATAGAATAGTTTGGGTTGGAAGGGACCTTTAAAGGTCATCTAGTCCAACCCCCCTGCAATGAGCAGGGACATCTTCAACTAGATCAGGTTGCTCAGAGCCCCGTCCAACCTGACCTTGAATGTTTCCAGGGATGGGGCATCTACCACCTCTCTGGGCAACCTGTGCTGGTGTTTCACCACCCTCATTGTGAAAAATTTCTTCCCTATATCTAGTCTAAATCTGCCCTCTTTTAGTTTAAAACCATTACCCCTTGTCCTATTGCTACAGGCCCTGCTCAAAAGTCTGTCCCCATCTTTCTTATAAGCCCCCATTAAGTATTAGAAGGCTGCAATAAGGTCTCCCCGGAGCCTTCTCTTCTCCAGGCTGAACGACCCCAAGACTCTCAGCCTGTCCTCATAGAAGAGGTGTTCCAGCCCTCTCATCACTTTGTGGCCCTTGTCTGGACCCGCTCCAACAGGTCCAATTAGTACCTGTTGTACTAATTTCACAGGTATATTACTGCTACCGTAGAAAAGGTTCCTCAGAGTTTTCTGTTGTAGAGCACAAGATGTTGCCAATTCCAAAGGTGATTCACAGTTAAGACCCAGGTTAATCCACCTGACTGCAAGTGTTTACCCTATAATGTCTTCCACAAGCAGTCCTTTAACTTGAGTGTTGAAGAAGGACCTAAACTGAGATGTGGTCATTATGAAAGCAGTGCTTCCAATTAGAGTCACTTGGGAAAAGTTACACAATAAGCACAAGTTTTGAAAAATGAAGACATGTATTATGTATGATATATGAAAAATAACGTGCATAACTGCATTAGTCTCACATTCTAGTATATATAAAAGATTGCATGCAAATTTATTTTCAGAAAAATTTTGTAATTTACAGAAAGAAGATGAGGTTAATAACAATTATAATGTTAAGAAGATGATATGTATCATTGGTTTTATTTATCTGTCAATTGAATTGACTCCCTTTAAAAATTGCTCTCCGTGGTGTAAAATAGCAACGAGCCAGTGCTTGCCATGGAGGTGAATATCTGTCGTCATGTTGTAAACATGGCTTTCATATTATGGTGTTAAATATAATTTGCTGAGTGAAACACAGTTGAAACCCAGAGTTACTGTCTAAGCAAACACTTGCAGGGGAATCTATCCTGGAGTTACTGCCCTGAAGGAGAGGTGAGATTGCCTCCTCCATTCGGGAATTTCCAGGGCAAAGGCAGAGAACTGACAGCACAGGCAGCTGCCTTGGGCAGCAGCCTGCGGGAGAAACTGCAGCGGGTCCACACCTCGTCTGCCCAGCTCGACGGGCAAAGCTCACTTCCTCTGTGGTCTTGGGCTAACCTGTTGAATCACTTTCACCATGTGCTTGGCATAATGTGTCTGAATTAAGACTAATTCAGCATTCATTATTCCAACAACCTTCGGTCCAAATAGCAAATGTGGGAAGAGGCTATTTCCAGCAGACATGGAGAGCAGGTAGCTACAGGCGGTCACAGGGTAGCATCTCAGCAGGCTGCAGCTAAATCCTCCCTGCTGAAGGCACTACAGACTCTAGCTATACCCTGCTTCCCTGCACGATATTCGTGATGGTGGACTGCAGCTGGGGAGAACACAGTGCACATCTCCCCTTTCCAAGCACCCCTCCCTACCCTTAGTTAAAGGGATGACAACCTGCCAGTCTTCAGGGCCAAAAGCTGGCTGGAGGGTGAGGTCTCTTATTGTTCTTTGCTAAGCAAATGGCAACACGTGCCTTGCTGGAGTTACCGTAACCTTTCAGTGAGCATTTCCATGCAGCTTCATCCCAACACAGAATATATACATATATATATATATATATGTGTAGTTGCTTCTGCACAACGTGAAGTTTTCTGGAAGTCGAAGTTCAGGGCCATCTTTGCGTTGCTTCTAAGTCACCACAACGGCACCCAAGTTTCCTTCCTTGCCTCCAGTTTTCTTCCAGATCTACCCTGGCTTTCCTAAGCTTCCCAGACCATATGGCTTTGACGGACCCACCCAATCATAACTCCCACCAGTCCCCGGGCTGTAGCCCCTGAACCTAACTGCTGTAGCAAATTAATTTGAGCCGTACACTTTCTGGGACAACAATTCCATACTTCTTTAAAGCAATACAGTGAAAAGGAACTCTCTGAACTTAGACACTGACTTCAATGAGGATTTTGCCTGCGTATGCACAGCAGAACTGAGCTATTAACTGCTGATAAAGGACTGGGTCTTTGAAATATGTTTTGTACTTTGATGTTTTTTTTAAGAAGGAAGTTAAAAGAAGTTAAAAGAACATTTAGATTCAATGATCAAGTATTCAAAGCACTTAGAAGTTCTCAAATTAAGGTGTCATTTAATAAGGCATGGGTCACATACAAGACTATAGTTGGGGATATACAAGAGAATCCTGAAGTTTCTCAGATTAAAATCATGCTGGCTGGAGCCATTGGCCTGAGATTTTATGTGGTTTCAACTGTTTTGGTAACATCTACCTTGTTTTTTGCCCATTCTTTGAAAAAAGGAAAATGGAAAACCTGACAACACGTTGATGTTCCCCAGCAGAAGCCTACAGCAGATTTGGATTCCCAGTTTCTTGAATGAAATGGAGTAGGATATCATGCCCTTTGTAGACCAGCTACTAAGATATGGAGAAGAAAAATATACTTTGATGGTTATTTATTTCCAAGTCAGGGGTGTGAGGTTCATAGTTATGGCATTTATAAAATCACTCTTCTATTTCTAAGCTGCCGCAGTGTCCTTTGACTCCTATAAATCTCATTCATCTAGACACCTGTTTTGCATGTTTATTCCTGCCTCTTTCAAAATCTGCAGTTTTCTACATTAGTTAGGTTGTTTCTTCCTCCTTCTCTTTTTTTATGGCAAGCAATATATTAAATTCATACACAATCTTTTTTCCAGTCTAGTAAATATCAAATAATGTCAGGGGAGAGCTGTACCTTTCTTGCAGCTCTGGGAAGGTACATGATTGACCCAGCTGACATATCAGAGCTGTATGAGGATGGAGCATGTTCAGTGCACCAGAATTTTTTGCAACTCTGCAATTTTCAAAAATATACACTACAGTCAGTTGTAGATAGATTTTCAAAAGGTTGTCAAGGAATAATACATTTTTATTCTTTGCTGCCAAGTTTTTAGTCTCTTATTGGGAATATTCTATTTTGTATAAATAATTAAACATCCAAGCCAAAAACAAGACTGGTTTTATAGCCCCAATGGTTATCACATTTCTCTGGTCTATTGTTCATATCCCTGTTTCAAGTTGGACTGCATAGCAATTTTTAATCTAGTGTTCTAGATTTCATGTAAATGATGTAACCAGCAAGCTTTTCTCACATTTCCATGAAAACAATTCCAGGAGATCATTTGTTTGTTCTAATGTCAACCAAGGAAATTTTTATTTCTTGGCCACATGTAGCCTTGAAAAGTGTGCCTTCTATAAATACAACTGGTACAGACTAATATTAATAGGAATAGTTTGAAATAATTCTTATAATCTTACTAGAAGAAACAAACAGTCTGTACTCCTTAAATATCTGAAGATCTAAATTAAAATCCTTGTTTCACAAACACTTGTATATCTGGGGCTTTAATCAGCTCCTGTTAAGTTTTTTTTTTTTTTCTTTTTTCTACTGCTGGACACGTCAAGCGTCAAGCTGACTATAGAAGATCGCTATGCTATAAGAAAACAAAACACTGTACTACAGCCATCTGTGTGTGTTACACAATAAACAGGAGGAGTTTTTTAACCAAGACTTCTGTAATTCAAAGGAAAGTGTCAGCTGAAAACACAATTAATCTCCCGATACTCTGGTGATGAAATACAGAATAACAGAGGATGACCAGCCTGTCTTCTCTTTTGGACACATCAAGATGCCATCTGGGATGCTCTGCCAGTCGCCCAATTTTTCCCTTTGCATTTAGCCTCCTGTGTAAGAGGGAAACCAAGAGCAATGACCACCTGAGAAATGACTGCACTATGTGTGGTGTCACCATCACCATGCACTTTGGGGACAGGCCGACCGAGCTCTTACAGCCTCTGGGTTTGTCAGATGATGTTAAGCATGGAAAGAAGCAGACATTTGCCGGGGCAACCTACTAGTCCTGCTTAACTTATTTGAAGTGAAACCCCCTAAATGTTGGGGAAGGGAGGAAGGAGGTGAAGGGAGAGGGAGAAAATGGATGTTATACCTCCCATATCAGTTTTACCATTTGTTTCATAAAAAGATGTTAAAGAGCAAGTCACTTGATTTTACAGTTTTCATACCACACACTCTTTGGGGAAAACACTGTGTGACCTAGAAGCTTTTGGGAATAATATAGCATAATCTGGAGAAAAGTTGGTGTGTTTATGCTGTGTTTTGTAACTGACCACTAATTCCCTAAATTAGTTTGTAGTTAACTCTCTCTTTGTGTAAGTGTGTAATGGGCTGCTGAGTCAAATATTTTACTGACTTCAATTTGTGATAAGTATGCTAGTCAAATGCTGTGGTGATGTGCATTAAATGAGTTGCAAAGCAATAATTGAGTTATGCTGTCTTTCCAATGGAGCACTAATAAAAAACTTTATACCTTACAAACCATCATAACTCTGTATATGCCACATGAAATAAGGTATTAAAATGTTTTAGAGAGCTTTAAAAATTTTATTGGTACTTTTTTGGTATTGCTCCACCTATAAAGCTGGACTTCCTTAATTAGTAAGGACCTAGGCTCAGGGAAAAAAAAAAGTCTGGGAAATACTGAACCCTTTAAATTTTCAGTACTCCAACTATAGCAGTTTTTGCTGTCATACAGTTAAATGAAGTATACTTAGAGCAAGTGTTCATCCATCCTAGGCAGAACATTCATATAGATTAGCCAGTACATTCATTTGGAGTTTCTGATTTAATTTCAAAGTGAGTTAAGTTCTTGCTTTGGGGCAATTATTTTATTCTTCTCAGGGTCTTGCTGCTCATTAAAATATCACTGCTTGCAGAAGAGTCATTAGCTATTCTATACATCATGCAGTATTCAGTCAAACCGTTCATAGCTGCGGACGGATGGGTCAGCAACAGTCTTGTCAGAAAACATTTCTCACAAAAGGAAGCAGTTGGACATTCCAACTAATTCAAAACTCACAGAGGAGCATATGAATACTATGTCCCAGAAAAATCAGGCAGTCACATTTTTTGCAAATGCTGGCTTCCCCTCCTGTGGTAGTTTGTCTGATGGACATGTGCTTGAACAGAGCACTCGAGCCCTTCGTGCTTCCAAAGAAGCCTGGAGCCATAGATGTCTGTGATGATCTGCAGTTTAACCCTTTCTTGCAGTTGAATTTTTCTGCCTTGGCAAGTACCCAACTTGCAATGTATAGATTTCTTAAGTTGTTCCAGGGACTTAGTTATGCTTACCCTAACGCACAAAATTTGTGACCCTGGAGACCTCCATAAAACAGCTTCTGCTTCACGGAAGCAGTGGAGTGGAGTGAGGAGAGGGCAAACATGGTGCCAGCCCCCGCTGAGGGGTTGCAGCTGACTGGGGTGAGGCTGTTGAAAGATGGGGAAAGTGTAGCTGGGACCAACTCCCACTGCAATGCCCTAACCCCGCTGGAGCCTTGTTGTAGAAACTTCTTTTGTCTCTGTCCTCAAAGAGCTGGGTCTCAGCTGTGTTTTTTTCACATATTGATAATACAATTTACATTACTGTCCCATAATAATGTTTTACCACTATGAGTTTAAATAATGTGTCTTCTTTTCCTCTCTTCACTAAATCAGCTAGCTACCATGGTCTCAGCAACAACTACCCAGTTTCCTCTTTTCTTCTGCCTCTAGGTTATTTTCCTCAGCTAAACCAAACAGGCAAATTCAGGGGAATGGGAAAAGGCGCAGGGTACCCTTTCCGCTTCCCTCTGCAGAGAGCAGGTGACTTCTCACAGCTGCCTCTGCACCTGCTCCTCACCCATTTTTAGGGCTGAGATGTTACGGAGACTCTGAGGTGTCACCCAGGTTTCCCAATAGTGTGCCATCCCGAAGGCATCCAGGCAAATGCTGAGGACGATTTCTTGCTTGGGACACCACTGCGGTGCGAACTACCCCGAGGAAAAGCTGCTAGGACAGTGGGAGCCGGGCTTGAAACAGGCCCATGGAAGGCTACATCTGCACCACAGCTGGAGGTTCGGCTGCAGAATACCAAAGAAGCTTAAAGCCGCTGGTGAGAGGGGGATGGTACCTACCACAGCAATGAGACACCGGGACTTTGCCTATTTAGTTGCTGCCAGCAGTACTCCACTGTTACCAGCACCTGAGATGCACTCTAGCTCTAACATATGTACGTGGCTCTGATGGCGACGTGGACAGCAAGCAAATGGCGGGACCTGAGACTGGTTTAGCACTAGTCTACTGCTCTCTGAATATCTCAGTAGGAAAAGGGAACCAACAAGTTTTCTGTGGAGATTATGGTAGAAACTGGTCATATTTTCCACCCACCGGATCTGTGGAGGAGGATCTTCAGCCTAATTTACCTAAAACTGTCAAATTTAACCCTTAAGATCCCACAGTATTTTACCTCTGCCTGTAAGTCTTGTTAATAGCTAAAAATCAGGGCCTGGCAAGAAACACCACATGATGACTTTGTGCATTAACTGATGCTATAAGAACATAAGCAAAGCATTTTTAATAGCAACTGAAATACCGATGCGTATTTTTAAGATTTGGTGACTAGACAATAAGGATGTCACTATAACCCCTCTATCTGGGACTTTGCTCTTCAGTTGCTGCTTATCCAATACACATTCATGGGACGTAAATATGATTTGAAACATCTGCATCACACTTGTGGAGTGTCAGCTGGACACTTAGACTTTTCTGTATGCAGTTCATAAGTTTTCCCCTGCAGCCTCTTCCGGGGACCATCTTTCAAAAAATTTCCTTTTGCTTTACCCCAGATCCAAATTACTCATCTTTTTAACAAAAGAGATGTTTTTATTAAAGCGTAAGCGTTCCCACCACAGTGTCAGATTTTCTAAGAGGCTCTTTTTTCAGGTCAATGAAGCTGGGCAGAGCGTTGCGTCATGGCACTCCTCTCCCTCCAGCACACGTTCCCACTGTGGTTTCACGTGCTAAGCTGGCATCACCTCCTGCTTGCTCTCCCTTGCTCTGCTCCTTCCACTGTCTCTGTCCCTCTACTTCTTTC
This sequence comes from Phaethon lepturus, assembly GCF_000687285.1. Lineage (NCBI taxonomy): Eukaryota > Metazoa > Chordata > Aves > Phaethontiformes > Phaethontidae > Phaethon > Phaethon lepturus. The sequence continues at coordinate 39,528 of NW_010536720.1, read as the reverse complement.
CTTCCTTGTCTCTTGCCTTCCTCCCACACTTGCCTTGTGGCAGTCTATTAGCTGGGAGATTTAACTCCACAAAACCAGAAGAGAGCTGCCCATGCTTTTGCTGCCTTTCCCAACAGGGTGGGGAGTTGAGCTGGGTCATGGAAAGGGGTCCCAAAATGAAATGGTGAGAGAACATGGTGGGGAGTGGGCAAGGAGGGAGATTTGCAAAGGAGGAGCAGGACCTTCCCCCTTGGTAGTGGTGAGAAGTTTTCACCTAACTCCATGCCCTCAGGTCTGTCTCCATCAGATGTAGCAATCACAACAGAATCATGTCCCCACTAGATTTTACATACCTTATGCTCCAATTCATTAACGAAGACAAGATCTCGGTTTCAACAAGGAGCTGCTAACTAAAGCTACTGCCTGAGCACCCAGGAAGCAATAAAATCTCTTTTCAGTGTTCCCTCTAGAGTCATTAGGTGTTTCACAATAGCTACATGCAGTAATACTAGTATCTAGGCAAAACATCATAGATTTTTAAGTGCAATTATGTCAACCTACCCTTCTAAGTTTCCTCAGCATGCCAAGTCTTTCTAGCTGTTTTGCTGTTAGCTGCCAATATCACAGGCAGCTAATAGAGTCATAGGTATCATGGCATGTGATGAACTTTACCTCCCATTTTTAACTCTGGAAATTTGAAATGGCCACCATCAGGGGTTGGACTAAATGACCTTTAAAGGTCCCTTCCAACCCAAACTATTCTATGATTCTATGATCACTGTTGAACATCATTTGGGAAGCCAGTGCACAGTAAACTTAGGAAATTAACCACAAGCAGGAAATCTAAGCCTGTGTCATCTAAAATCTTAATTATATATTTAACTGCACAAGTGCAGATGGCAAGTGTAGATACCAGATTACAAGGCATATATTCATAAAACCCAAACCTAACCCTAAGCCATAGTTACCCCTGCTCTTACAAAATATAAACCAAGAATTATTATCTTTTTTGTTATCTTTCTTGCAAGCTATGAGGTACTTTGGGAAAGAAAGTAGTAAACCAAATGAAATAGTGCCATAGATACTTACTAGGAGAAAATCTCAAATGCAGAAAAATTAATTTAGAAACCTTTTCTAATGGGATTTGTTAGAGAAGTGTAAAAAGATTGCCACTTAACAACTCTCAGTTGTAAAAATATAATGGGTTGAAGTTTGATAGTCAGCTGCAAAGTGACTTCAGTGCTTTTTGGGTAACCCGGTAGTCCATAAACAGGATGCATAAATGCTTAGGCACCCCACTTTCTCCAGGTATCCTCTGATTCTGTCTAAAGGACCCATTTCATGCAAGACTGCCTTTTCTACATTAGACAAACTTACTGTCTTTCTGCAGCTCAGAGTTCTGGTTTTCAAGGCCATGGGATATTTGGAGATCCTGTCGACATCTCTGGCTCTTCAGCGCTTCCTGTCATTGCATCTTACTCCCATTGTGGAGCTGTCAGAATGGCTCTGACCCTCTGTCGAGTAACTCAGAGGAACCACAGGCTAAGTGGGTAGAACTGACAGATACGCATTGATGTGGATCTCGCTGGCAGATTCAGGAACTATTTTTGGTTTTTCATTTTTAATACCCACAAATCAGCAAGAAGTGAACTTGAAAGTGAATAGTCTTCTCCAGTAACGTTAAGAGGTTATACTCCTTAAAATGTTTTCTTTTTTGGAAATGTGAGTACATACAGTTGGATGACCTAGCTCATAATACCCCATATGTTAGCTCAAAGTTGAGAGCATCGGTAAAACCATTGTCCATTAAAACGGTCTAAGTGCTTTCTTGCTTTCTTTTGGCATCTGTCCTACGATAAAGTACTTTACCTAGAAATAATCTCCCTTTTACTAAACGGGGACCACCACGTTGGCTGGGAGGATGGAGTCACTTAGCGGGAGAGAATGCAGTACCAAAGCCCATGGCCAGCTTAAGCATATTTGTGTATTTGCATATTTAGACAGAGAAAGGAATGGAAAGCATTCCCCCCCCCCTTGGGTGGCTGTCATTTTGAGCACGGCTAGAGGTAGGATGAGGTTAAAAGTTCAGGAAAGGGAGAGAACAGAGAACAACACCCTATGCACTTGCTGTAACTTCAACAAGGGGCTTAAAACCCTTCCCACGTATTGCCATATGCAGTACTCACCGCACGCCGTCCCCTGCACCGTCTGGCTGTGATTACAGTCCATTTCTCGGCCAGGAGCCGGGCAGGACAGTCCCCGAGCCCGGGCGGGCGGCTGTGCTTTCAGCACGCTTGGCTGGACGGATGAGACCTGGCGTTTCCAATTAGGGCACTCGCACAATGCGGCGGCCGGGCCGTGGCATCGCCACGCAGCCCAGCTCCGCCGCGCAGGCTCCCTCCCGCAGCCTCGCTCCGCCAGCGCGGCAGCTCCGAGGTAAGCGTCGTGCTCCCTGCCCTGCGTTCGGCTGCAATAGCCACGAGAAGGTTTATATTTATTTTCTGTACGTGCCCTCCTCCCCACAGGGAAGTGCCGATCAGGGTTTCTGCACGGCACCATGTTGAAAGAAGGAGGAAGGACTGCTGGGTTCTCCCAGGCTTGTGAGCTGCCATCAGAAAGCTGCACTTCAAAATGGAAGGGGCAAGTAACGCCCCATCAGCCGACCACCCCGGGGAGGCAGGGAGATGCCTGCCTGCAGAGCCAGCAGGTATTAGACAGTGCTTGTAGTAGGAAAGGGATTCGCTTTTACTTTCTTCGGGGTAGACGCATCCTTTATGATATGGCCAGAGTAGATTTAATAACGCTCATCAAAAATGACAAGGGATTCACTTAGCAAATTTTGTTTGTGGCTGAATGACATTGAAACACAGGATTAGACAGATTAGCTTGCCCCAGATTTGCTAGCCTTGAGTTTCTGAGGTTAGAAATAAAACAATTAGCATACATCCGCGGCGAGGGAGGCCACAGCATAGAGTCTGTGTGTTCCCGTGTTTCACCATCCCCACTTCCAACAGCCCAAACGATAACCCCAGAGACCCCTGCCTTTTATTTCTGCTTAATCTGTATGGGAGGGAATCATTTTTTATTCTAGTTGTCGTTGGGGATTTGTATAGTACCTTAATTCACTGGCTGAATCTAATCCTTATCTCAAAACTTTGCACGGTAGTATGTAGCTACTGCCACTCAAAGGCTTCTTGCAGCAATCAGAAAAATTGCTCTGGGCTCATGAATATCACCAGCTTTGTGGACAACTGAGAGGAGCCTCATATTCTAGAGAAACCTGTTAAAAATAATTTGGTCACTTTCATCTCCAACTCCCCACCCGCAACCTGCCACGTTTTAGTGGGCACTTTATCAGTTACACTGGTCCCCGACTTCTTCACCACAGTAGGGAATCTGCCAGCATTTTTTTTTTTTTTAGTCAATATTATTGAGGTTTTTGTTCATTGATAAGAGGAGATTTGCTGTACTGAAATAACAACAGAAAGCTTCTAACAGGTGCTGTGATAATTGTTCCTTCTAGCAAAGATCTAATTCATATGATAATCTGTCATCGTCTGGCATTTCATCCTAACTGATTTTTAACGCTATATTGATCTCACCTTCCATAATTGGCCTCTTCAAATAGTTCACTTTCTTCTCAGAGAAAGGGAAATTGCAGGTTTTGTTTCTTTTAGCCTCTTTTACTAACTTGTATATGCTGCCATGGAATTTAACTCTCTACAACTTTTTTTTTTTTTTAAAAGCAGAATCTACATTTCTGGACCCTAAATAAAATATAGTCAACTTGTATTTGATCCTAAAATTCTTATATGTAAGCCAAGATTTCTTTCTTGAGAAAAGAAATTACAACTAAAGAAACTGAATGGCTGCAATTTACCTATCTTTAAAAAGGAATGATTTGATTACTTCACACAAAGGGTGTCACTCCTCATAATATCCCAGCCGGAAAGGAAAAGATGAAGAATTGTCAATAAAAAAAAAATAAAAAAGAGAGATGCTTGCAGGCTTTTGTGAATGTCTTTCTGAACGGCTGTATTCTAACCTAGATAAATCAGCAGCCACAGATGCAGTAGCTAAGCTAACAAAGACGTATGGTGCTCTGTGACCCTCATCATCCCCGTGCATCTGAAAGCTGAACTCAGAACTATAAAGTTACTGTGGATGTGGAAAATGGCAAGCAGTCAGCTCGTTCTTCGACTTCGCAAAATCATCAGAATAAACGAAAAGTAAGAATTGTCAATAAAAAAAAAATAAAAAAGAGAGATGCTTGCAGGCTTTTGTGAATGTCTTTCTGAACGGCTGTATTCTAACCTAGATAAATCAGCAGCCACAGATGCAGTAGCTAAGCTAACAAAGACGTATGGTGCTCTGTGACCCTCATCATCCCCGTGCATCTGAAAGCTGAACTCAGAACTATAAAGTTACTGTGGATGTGGAAAATGGCAAGCAGTCAGCTCGTTCACTAGACTTCGCAAAATCATCAGAATAAATGAAAAGTAAAAACACGTAACGAGTTCTTCGCACTGGGATGGGGGAGAGGGGAGAATTTTAGGTCATCTAACAGCTAATGGAAACTACAGGGTGGCTTCCTTCCCGAGCTAAGCTTGTGATTACATTAATCATACACACTAGAGCTAATGCTATACATTACACTTCCAGGTTTTCAATAGCGGGTTAGAGCTATAAAAGAGTCCCCAATATTGAGCACACCATTGATAGAAATAAAGAAAGGAAAATAATTGCTGAAACAGCTAGTCGGCTGAATACCGAGGAAATAGCGAGTGAGCAATTATCAGTTTGTCATCGATGTGACCATTACCCTCTTCTATAGTCCCTTTCTGAGCACATCTTTTGCACCTGGCACTTCAGGGAAACGGCAGCTGAAAGAGGACTCTGTAACGTGGCCATAATAGCCTGCGCCCCTGCCTTCAGGAGCAAGTGGCCGTTTCAATGGCTGCAGATGTTAACGTGAGAATGGACACTGCTAGGTACCATTCTCTAGTCGTAATGCTGGAGTCCTTGTAGACAAGGGTTTGAGCTCTTTAATTCATGATACAGTCTTTATGCTAAAACGCCTCAAGGAAACACTGATAGCTTCTGCTTCAGATGTTCTCAGCAGACCGTGTAAATGATGTGTCGGTTTAGAAGGTCACACTGATGTCCTATATTTCCTTACAGTAAAGGCCTTCACTGGATTTTTCTGATGCCGTCTGCCCAAATGGATATGCGTGTCAGCTGGATAGCTTGCTGAATTCTGAACACAGAAAAAACCCCAAATATGTTATAACTGGTTCTCATTAAACTGCTAAATGGAATACTAAAAGGTAGCTTAAAATCAGGTGCGTTTAATAAAGCTGTATTTGAATTGGCACACATACGGCTCCCATGTGTTTTTTAGTTTGCTAGTGTTGCAAGTTTATCATCTGTATTACCTACGCTTAAATGTTACTTCACTCCAATAAAAGCAGGCATCATTTACAATTTCGATCAAACATTGCTAAATAAGTCCATGGCCAGATTCGTTAGCTAACCATCTGAGGCAGCATAACACACCCGTTGAATTTACTGTATCTTGGAAAGTGATTTACGCCTTTAGATTAGAATTGGGTTTGGAGGATTAAAAAAACCAACAACGCAGGGGCACGAAGAGGGAGTTTTCTGCAGAAGTTATATTTTTAGTTTGAACTGAACTGTACAGCGCACTCATTCACCACCGTTCACTTTCCTTGTTAAACCTGCAGAAGTCCTGGAAAATAAATCACAGGGAGGAGTTTCATCAGTGCAATTATATCAAAATTCCACGTCAAAGAAAGCTGTGTGATGGGTTCTGTTGTGGGAGTGTTTCCCTGTTTCTTCACCAAAATTTCTTTGCAGGGAGAGAGCACGGAGACCTCTGCGGCAAGCCTCTCCCGAGGGCTCCTGGCCCAGCCCAGGAGGGGCTGACACTCTTCCAGGTCTGGCCGCTTCTGCCTCTTCAGATCCGCTGTTGTGACTCAGGCGAGGGCAAGTCCCGACTCCGACCCAGATCCCAAAACAGATCGGTATCCCAGCAAGACTGTACAATATGTATTCGTAGCCAGACTGCCAAAACTAACCTTGGCCATAGGAATCTGGTATCTTTGCAACTCTGGAGACATTGCATTCCTCGGGTGTGATGGGTTTGTTGAAATATGAATAGTAGTTTTACAGATTTGCCTCAAACCGCCTTTCACATTCACAGTCATAGAAGCCACTCCTCTGATCTGGGACTCCACAATACCTCCGCAGAACTTGTTTGGTTGCTTACATGGAAACACAACAGTAGGAAACTATTTTATGTAATTTAGCAATGAGAAAGAGCAATGGAGCCAGCACTGTGTGATCATCCAGCTCTCTGGACCTCCATCAGGTAGTGCCTAGAATAAAATTTGGTCGTCTCTGCTTTACAGCAGCACCAAAGTGCAACAGGTTCCTACCTTCCCTTTTTCAGATTATGAAGCTCAAGTAACTGTTAGAAAAAAGAATCCGAATTTTAATTAGTAATCATGCCCGTGGTAAGATAAATTTATGCTTGTGAAGGTTTTAACAGATGTTTTTCATTGTAATGGCTGAGTTCCAGAATCTTTTTACATTTTTATTTTCTTTCCTCAAACTGAAATAAGACCAGAGGTCACTCCAATTTTTTTTTTTTTTGGTATGTGTGTGTCTGTGTATGAAGAAAGTGGACATATGTAGGAAAAAAAAAAGCCCTCTAAATAGGAAAAATAAATCAGAGGTACCACAAACCAAGATAAACTCAGATTTTCTGAGTGATGCAGACATTTGGAAATAAAAGCCATCTGAAAGAGTGATTTAAAAAACATAACAACTTCTTTTGAAGTGAGATTTCTCAATGAGGAATGCAAATTCTTTGGCTCAAAGAAGGTGCAGTGGCACCACGAAGCTCATGCAACTTTCCCAAATACTTCAGAAACCCATATAAACTCGTCCAAACCAAAAAGGAAAACATAAAACAAGATATTTGACTCTCAAACTAGCCACTAAAATGTCAAATGGTTACAGAATGCTCCACCTGCCAAAGCTGAAATCTAGGACAAAGATCCCAGAGGGGTCAAAATCCTGTAATCCCTACTCAGACCAAAGTCCTATTAGCTCTAAAACTTCCCTAAAAAAGAGAGAACACACCTATATTATACAAAGAGAACAGAGTTAAATGTTTTTTATGAAAACAACATGCTTATGGAAGGTGCCAGGCTGCTAGTCCCGGAAAATAGAAGGCAGCTATACCTGAGACAGAAGTGGGACTTGCTTGTTCATCAACCTGCCGTGACCTGACGCCAGGACAAAGAGTTCAGTCTCCCTGCCCGCTGAAATCCTTGGCTTGGGAGCCTTCGTAGCAGCAAGTGTGCTAATTAGAGTCAACTGTGGTGTTGACACACGTGTACGGGGAACTGGGAGGAGACCAACCTCATTTTTACGACAGCATTGCACAGAAAGAAGTTTTGGTTGGTTTGGTTTAATGACTTGATTAGAATTTGAGCCCACAATTTACAAGGGATAGGTGCTGTACCCACTGCTGGTCCCCTAAACCAGCCAGTTTCATACAGGATCAAATTTATGTAACAGTCCAGACTCAGCAGTGACATAAATAAGGGTATAAATTTCATGCCAAGTGTAAATGAGTAACAAAGTACTTACAAAGTAGTATGCCTGTACGCTGATTTGGCATTCCCCGTGTGTGCAGAAGCAATTTGGTATGCTATGGGGACAAAATTCAGCCCTGGCATAAATCAATGGGACTCACATCTATTGAACACCAGAACTGAAATTGGACTCAAAAGCATTTTAGACAGTGGAGGAATTAGTGATGGGAGGGATATGTGAAGGGAGTATGGATGTGGAACAGCACAGAAAGGGAAAAGAGCAGGAAAGAAGCAAGAAGAGAGGAGGGTAGAAGATGAACAGGACCTGCTCTGTTCTTTTTACTGTTCCTTTTCTTCAGCTGGAGCTTGAATTTTTTTACTTTTTTTTTAATCCAAACTGTGCGATAAATTGGGGAACAGCTTGGAAACACTTAAAAGCCTTTTAATGATCAGTTACACCTGATGAGTAACAATCATTTAGGTCAGTTCTGAACGAGGTCCAGAGACCTCTGCGGAATTTCCATCTGCTCGCCGCAAACAGCTTCAGGGGAATTTGGCCGCCAAATATGCTCGAATCCATAGTGTTATAGTCGAGGCGAACTGAGCCCAACGTGTACAGTTTTCTAGACCTAGTTTCCCCCCGAACAGACCCCAAGTGATAAAACTACAGTAATACAACACCCAGACAGACGGAATGAAGGATACGGCAAATCTGGGTGAGAACAGTGAACTACTAAGATGTAAGACTGGTAGCTGAAAGCAGGCGGAGTTTTACCAGGTGGTTAAGGCAGTTCAGCCGCGACTCATTTTATCAGGCACGCTTGCATCACAAAAAGCACCGGAGAGCTGCATGTCTCTGCGGCTCCCCTCCCCACCTGAACTGAAGCATTCCTTGCAGTGTTTATTATTGCGCTGTGCGAGCCTCGAGGAGACCAGCAAACAATGGTATACGGTATTGCCTAACAGGTTCCAGATTATCCAAATAGTTTGTAAGTGGGCATGAGGGAGCAATGCAGAAGTTCTGCAAATTGTCACCATACATTTCAGACATTTATAAGCTCTCAGGTGTTGATCACAGTGGTTTATTTATATACTGTGTGCGCAGTGCTAAGGTCCTCAGTGCTAACAGGGAACAGAAAGAAGCTTTTTGTTATTTTTTGGTTAGATTTTTTTCAGAATGAGCACTTGCTACCAGTTTTAGACAGCAGGTTTTCATATTTTAGTAAAAACTTATACTGATGTCACTTTTGAACAAACTATGCAAATCTCTACAGACCTTACAGGCATAAGCATTTGTATCACCATTACATATAAATGCCCTTGAATTTTCAAAATACTCTCCGATACATTTTCTGAGGCTTCCCAGAGCAGGAAATAATAAAATTCAGGATAAGGTATGGGTATGTGAAATCTCCACTGTCAGCAAGCTGTACGATTGTACTACATCTTTTTTGTGCGTATCACCTGCCTTTTGTTACCAAATCCAGTAGAATCTATTCAACTGTATTCAAATTAGATTTAAATTAAGTAGCACAGTTTCTGAAAATGTTTCTTTGCAACATACTGGAAGGATGCTTATAATTGCTGTGGTAAGTGTAAATTTATTACAATTATTCACCTATTTGATCAACACCCACCCACACACTGTCACTCCCTGCTGGCAGTTTCATCGACATATACTTTGAGAAACACATTTAAAATTGCAAAATGGTGTCATGTTTTGCCCCAGTGCAAAAAGTCTTTTCTTCTGCACTACTTTAGCAAATTGTAAAATAAATGAAAATTGCTCTTGAGTTCTTAAAAATGCTCAGGCATAAGCTTAATAGCAAAGGCTATCAGAAACATAAACAAACACACATCACAGCACATCACCATCACCCACCGAAACACTGGTTGCTGAGAATTGGGAACGCTTCCATGGTAACAAGTAAAAATTAATAACAGGGAATTAACAACAGGGAGTAGAATGGTGATAAATACTTTCCCATTGGCGTACAGACCCTTAAGGGTTTTTTTCAGATCCTTCCCTAAGGACAGAGAGGATGGAAACTCCAGGGGAAGCTCGCCTCTCTTGGGGACTACACTTACCAGAATGATGAGGTTGCCTTTCATTAAACTCCGGACATTTCAAAGCCAGCTTTCAAATAACATCCAGTGTATCTAGCTCCTGGCTAGACTCCATCAGAAGGCAAATTCTGGGCTAAATGGTAGGTTATCTAACCACCTGCTTGAGCTAGATCTTGGTTCAAACACGCACTTTTAGTGTTTTAAGCTTTTAGTTCATTGGAGTCTAGGGCAAGGCTTAGGCATGAGCACACAGTAAAGCGCGTGCACTGTCAGAGCAGGGCTGGGAAACCTTGCGGGGCTGCCTTGACTCCCAGAAGGCTCCATAGATTCTTGACCTTTCTGCCATCAAGCAATCTAAGCAGTCACACTGATTCGCAGAGCCAGAGGAAACTGGGACAAGAGACAGGTCCTGCAGGATCCCGGAGTGGCTCAGTTCTGCATAGCACAAGTTCTCCCAGGCCAGAGCGGACATGACCCCCTGACTGTCTCACAGATGGTATTAAAGTTTGGTCATACGGGATAGAAGAGGGGATAAGAAGAAACTGATTGGCGTATAATTATGTTAATTGTGGCACCCGTGCACTTCATTCAAGATTGAAGCTCTGCGGCTGTATAAATTAGGTGTTTGGAAAGAAAAGTGTTTGGTGACTAACCTTGAATCTACTGTCCTGAAGCAAACAGAGATTTACTTATCAGAGACACACTACCATTTGTTGGAGAATGTCATAAAAAGGCGAGAATTCAATATTTTAAATCCCATGTGCAGAATTTTAATAAAATATTCTGCCAATCATGTAGCAAAGTTCAAACACTCTCTTTCTGTCTGACTAGATTTACCCAAAGCTAACAGTTGGTTCATTTTCCTTCATCAAACAAATCTATGTGCTACAGCTGTCTGGAAGCAACTTCCTGGGTCATCAGCTTAGTTACTTGCTCACAGATGATGAAATTCCTTTACGTACACACTGTCCCTAAAATCAGAAATACTTTTTCCCTCTGCCCCTTCCTCCCCACCTTTCTCTGACTGAAGGTTTGTTCCAGAAGCTGACTTCTCAGCTTTACGCCGGACCTGTCCATACCTGGCATGAGAGCAGTGAAGGAGTGTATGTAACAGAGTTAGTTTGGCTTTAGAACACATAAATTTATGCTGCTGGCAACTGCGACCCGCCAGACAAGACAGCCCAATTGTTGTGCATGAAATAGCTGTGAGAATGGTGAAAATCCTTTTCTTGCTACCATCTCACACAGTATCCTTGTGAAGATCACAGGACAGATGAGATGCAGTATCCAGTTTTACATTACCGCAGTGGGGCATAGTTTGTGGAGGTCTCCCAGGAACTCTTGACTTAGTTTCCCAGGAGAAATCAGTAGCATGTTCCAGAGAAAATCTTCTTATCTGCTCCTGGCTAGCGAGCATCAAGCTGAGGAACAGATGGTATGATCCTTTAGGAAAATGGAGATAGATGGGATCTATTTATCTGATGAGAAATGAAGCCCTGAGCTGGCATCCCCTTTTCCTGAAGTGGCAGCGCCAGCAGCAGATGGGAAGATGAGCAGGTGAGACAACGAGATCAGAAGGTACCTGGTGCTGAGATGTACATCTCCTTTACAGCAAGCTTGTATGACGCTGGCCAGCTGTCTAGCTGAAATTAGCACCTTCTCGAGGTTTAGCTATCAAAGCAGGAAGCTAGGTAAGACTGAGTGATGCTGGAAGAAGAGGGAGAAGTCTTCTGTTAGAGTACCTTTCCAGGGATTATCCACTAATAGGGATTTGTTAATCTTTTTTGGATTCTTGCCTGTAGCCACAGCAACTTGAGCAATCACCGCTTTTTCCTTTGACCAGGCAAAATGCTGCTCACTCTTTGTTAACAGAGGTCTGGCAACAGCCTTTACGATTTGATTATTTCAGTTCCTACTGCTGAGCAACCCAGCCTCCCTGAAAAAGCTCCAGTGAATAAGGCAGTAACAGCCTGGGCTGAGGCATTCCCAAAATCATCTTCACCCTTTGAAGTGCTGTTCAAGAGGTCTTCAAAGACCTCTGCAGAACCGGTCCTTAGCACCCGCTGTAGGTGTTTGTTAGAGAGAGAGGCTCCTCGGGCAGTTCCTGTCTCTTCATCCTGGCGAGGCGGTGCGGGTACGGGATCAGATCTTGGAGGCTACAGGACAGCCATACCCCTTCAGGGCTGAACAGCCGTGTAGAGCGTTGCACCAGCAAAGCTCCTGCCAGTCCTTGAACTGGCACGTGGGTCTGCGCTTGCGACCGCTGTTTTGTCAGACTCACCTTGCTTTTGCATCCCCATGGATTTCGGTGTGTCCGTGGGAAGGGTGGCTGGGGGGGCACGCTGGATCGGGCCCTGTCTCCTTTGCTCTAGGAACTTTCTGCCTGCCCAGCTGGGTAAATGGGGAAGGAAAATGTAAGGGCAGAGGCAGGTTTCTCCTAAACGGTCTCACTCCTTTCCCCACTTCTATGGACAACTAAAACAATCTAAAAAAAAAGAGGAAAAAAAAAAAAGAAGGAGAAAAAAAGCACTTTTTTTTAGCAGGAATCACAGTGTGAACAGCCACTGAGTGACAGAGTAAGAGTAGGAGGTTGGGCTTCGCTGCCTTTATTCCTCGGTGCATGTGGCTCACAACAAAGACCATATGCCCTGATCCTAGCCATCTTTAGTCTTTTAAGCAGTCTTCAGCATGCAAGCAGCTCTATTAAGCATTATTAATTATTACAACATATGGCTGTAAAGATAAAAATGAGAAAAAACGTTATCGGTCCTTTAATTAAAATAGCTATACAGCTAACCTCTTCAACAACGTAGACAGGAAAAAAAGATAAATTAATAGTCTTTTTTGGTGGGTGAGTTATTTGCAAGGTACTCCTGATTTCTGCACACGCACTCATTCTTCATAGAGATTGACCAAAAAAAAAAAAGTTTAGAATAATACCTGTCAAACCATGAGGTTATCTGTGAACTCTTCATTTTGACCATTCACTACCAATGACATGCAATTTGTCCCACGAAATATTTTCTGTTATCTCAATGGGTGAGATAGTTTTATACAAGGAAAACAGATGAAGAAGGCTAGGACAGGTTTGTGAATGCCACCAAGCGAACTGCTATTCAACAAAAGTCTTGAGACATTCTGCTCCTATTACTCTCGTATTTCTAAGGGACTATTCAATGTAAGATTGATCAAGTTGTCAGTTACAAATGGCATCAAACAAAAACCTGTGGCTTATTGATGAGTTTATTTTCAATGCTGTGTTTTCTGTTCTTTGCTCTTGCTGAAAACCAAGGCATATTGAATTTGCTTGACATAATGAAGCTGATTTTTATCTGCCATTTTCTGGTACTGAGCAATTTTATATACATTTACAAATAAAGCTCTAAGATATAGTCCATTTCTCATTTTTCCTCCTCAAAAATGGCAGAAGTCTGCATGCTACTTAGAATTCAGTTATATCACTGAGCAAGAGAAATGTCTGACGGGATCTCTTCCATTTAAAAAAAGATAGTGGCTCAAAAAACAAACCCTTGACATAGAAACGTGATTTTATTCCATATATACATTTTGGCACAGGCAGCCCAGCTGATTAGCAAAAGCAGTTTAAAACATTAGTCTTATTAGTAAAAATAAAGGAAACCCTATTACTTCTTATCCTTGCACTTTAAGAAAACTGTTCACTTTAATACAAGAAGGCAGAGACCTGAACATTTCAGTAGAACCAAATGATAAAAAAGCAAGCCCTATTTTGAAATGTGCCTCAAATTTTGGAAAGAAAATACAGCTGGGCCGTCTTCAGTCTAGCCTGTTAACTAACCTCACCAGGTTGAAATCCAGCCCTTCCCTATAAGCACCAGGCTTTTGCAGTGTTTTCTCGACCCACAGTCAGCGTCCAGCTCACTAAGTGCTTGCATATGCACAAACAGAGCACGGCATCCTTCCCCTGTCTGCCCCTGAAAGCCTCAAATGCTGAAGTAAAGGGGAACCTTTTAAGCAGGGTTTTAATTAGCAGCCATTGTTCCTTGGCTGGCAGGACAGACAGAAAGGCCCAGTGATTTGAAAACTGCCATCACAGTGGGAATCTAACTTTGCAATTGAATCAATCTGCAAACTCCGCAGGACTTGTACGCTGAAAATAAAAAAAGAGGGAGTAGACCAGGGCATTAATTTTAGTGGTGTATTCATACTGCTACATTTAAGGGTCTGTGAGCATTTCTCTCATATATTTTTAAGAGGAAGATAGAATCATATAAATCCACTAGAGAATAAGACCTGGTCATACAAGTCTAAACATAAAAGTGAAATTCAGCATTAAGTCTACCACTTGATCTTTAACTTGTAGCATCTGTACTACAGATGGTTATTTCTGAAGATGTCTGAAATGGCTAACTGGGAGAAAGGGATTTCAGGAGGAAGATATGCTTTGGCTTGGTATATAATAAGCAGGGGTTTAGGTTTAACAGAAATTCCTCCGCCTTCAGTAGAGAGGTGCATGTGTGATGATGCATGACATGATGCAGCTGTTTCAAGAAAACCAGGCTGCAATCGCTGACTTGAATACCCCACGTAAGAAATCATACTGGAGGCTATCTTTTCAAATCTGAACAGGTAAAACCTGACTGACTTCTGTGGTTCTGCACCAGCCCAGGCAGGGCTCACCCTAGTCATTCTGGCTACCCTTGTGGCAGGCAGGCAGGCAGGCAATTCACCTTTTCGTGTCAGCTAGTTATTTCTGCAGAGAGCTTTTCCCTGCCTTTTCAGGGACCAAAGAGAAGTATATCTTTGACTCTTACTTAAAAAAAAAAAGGAAAATAAGCAAGACCGGTGAAAGCAAACTATACTCGAGCTCATTTATCAGTACCACCTATCTTATAGCTATATGGAGAGTGCAAAGATTTCTGTCTAAATTGAATGTAGAAAAGAATGACATGGAATGACACCTCACCTTGTCATAGTTACGTTTTTGAAAGATTCATTCGGCATATTTGTTTTATTTCTTTGCTACGTTTTATGAATGATAGGTACTCTATTTCACTTGAGAGGATGCACCACGAACAGTACTGTTTTCAGGACAAAGAGATCAGAGGTGGTCACTACAGCTTGTAAACAAGAGGACACTCTAAGCAAAAACCTTTAAGTGAAACTTTGGAGAGAGTAAAATAATTTTAAATACTAAAAAAATGCTGGGGAATAAAAAAATGTTCCTAGAAAGATCTATTTTATGTTAATTTAAGCAGTCAGTTCTATGAGGAATTGTATCTACTTTCATCGCCAAAAAATACAATAAGGATTTCTTATCAGCACAGGCTTTCTTACTGACAGCAGCTGAGGTTCCCTGACATCAAGATGGGGGAGCAGTGCAAAGGCCTACTCGGAGGAATAGTTATATTTATGGACCCTTTTCAGCTGCCTAGAATCTGATCTGAATCAAAACATGGATGTAGCCAGGAGCAATTTGGGAGCTACATGCAAAGCAAACCTCCTGCTGATTTGAAGAACGCTCTTTTAATTGCATGTTAAATATATCTTAAAAGTCCACGAGAGCTGGCAAGGCAAGCTTTCAGAAGCTGAGAAGTATCAAAAGTAAAATTGTCTAAGTAAAAGCAAATATAAAAAGTAAAATCAGCTTTTTTCCCCATCCCTCTCTTCTTCTTCAATGCACAGGATGGGCAGAGTTCAAATAATGAGCAGCTACGCAATATTTGTGCCTGCAGGCCTTATTTACTATACACAATTCATATCCTGCTCTGAAGACAGAGTTATTAAATTCCCCATGAACTTTTTATGGCTCTACTCAAAATATTATATCTAAGGGCTTTGTGAACAAAATGATTTTATTTTTACAGCATGTTTCTGAGGACAGGGACACATTGCAAGAGGCAAGTGTTATCATCATTTCATAGAGGGGGAACTTAAGGTCAAAAGGCCAAAAGTATTTTGGGCATGTAATTTAAAAAACCAATTTTTGCGAGTACTCCACATTAAGAAGAGCTTCATCTATTTGAAGCATGAGTAACTTTGTTTACTTCAGATCCAAAAGCGAGTACTTTTTTCCTCTACAAATCTGCCCACATCCCTCCAAAAAGGCATGCCAAAAATGAGTGACCATCTGAAAAATTTTGGCTTCATTGCATGGCCACAAATCACAGAGCAACCCAAAATTTAACTACAAGGTTCATTTTCCCCATATTGCCATTCCTGCCCGATTTGCCCTTAGCAAACAGAAGAGTCCCACAAACAGCAGTGTCTTTGTTAAATAGCTTTGATTATTTCTCAGAAAAGGTCTAGCTTTTCTGTATGGTGAGGATGATGTCCTAAGCGATAACAGCGGAGTCAAGATTGTCTGGGTGCCTTCACACTTAAGCGTCTACCTTACAGCTGCAAACCAAGCTCCCGCATAGTGAAGGAAGAGAGGTAAGAGCCTCCCAAGAGCAAGTCTGAACACCTCGTGGGATGGATGGCTAGTGTCAGCCAGTGTGACTTCCCCTGGACGCCCCTATGAGCCCACTAAATCGGAGGAGAATGGAGATATGTAGGTGAGGTACCATGGTCTGGTGCCTGAGAGAAAGAAGTTTTGCAAGCAAACTACCTTCAGGCACTTTTCGTCTTTCTTTGCTTAGCTTTTCAATGTTCTACTCTTCCAAGCTGGCATTTAAAAAAGAAAATACCTTGGGAATTTACTCACAAAACTCTTGATTAAAAATAGAAGGCTTCCCTTCTGTTCTCATATCAAAAACTCTGCTGGACATTCCCAGAGCTGGAAGGCTTAGTGCCATCACAATAACTTTGGATACTTGTGGGTACGGAAAACTGCTTGCTGCTATGGGATCTGCACAAGCTGGAGCATATCCAGCACGGGCAGCTGTGCGGTGGGGTGTAAGAGCTGTGGCCTGCCTTGCAGACAAGTGAGACTCAGAAGCACTGTGATCTTTTCTTATCCTCTAGAGAAAGGTGTGCTGGGGCGTGCACAGACCTCTGTCTATGGCCCACCGTCTTACCTACCCCGCATCCCGGTCAGGCACTGTTACCCTAGGTCCAAATTCCTGTTGCCATGTCTTTCCAGTTTTCCTGTTGCTGCTCAGCTGTACAAGCCTTGTTTCTTTTTCATTCAAATACAGCACCTTCTTTTTCCATGTTGCCAGGACCTGGCAGGAAATCCTTCAGGACATAGTTAAATGGATTTGATAGCCTGAACAGCCCCAAACACTCTACTGCAATTACACATCCAACTCAAATGTAAAAATATTCCTTGGAAACAGAGTTGCCAAAAGCTTAGAGGTTTTAACTGAGAGTGTTCAAACTACAATTTAAAAAGGATTAAAAATTGGCCAGGTGTGGGTAACAGAATAGCAGATCCCTTTTCTGACAGAAGGCTAGCCTGAGTCACTCCCACCTTGTGTCAGAAAAGCGTGTTCTTTTGTATTATATAGGATGGGATCATTCATAGGGACAACTGGGGGGTGTTTACCCCAGAATACCCTATATGAGAAGCATAGTTATTTTAGCAACGTATAAAATTTTTAGCTGAAGAACATCCCATCTCTAATTTTGATGGCTGGGACATTGCTCTAGAAAATGGGACATATATGTTAACCTCTGGATGATCAGAAAATTGATTCTAGCTTTCCAGTTCTGGAAGAAAGACCTAACTGGTAGGCTCTCTGGAAAAAAAATGGGAAGTTACCAGCCTTTAACTTTCTTAAAATTCCCCTTCACTGACTCATTTTCTTGAAAGCTTTCTCCGATTAAATGTTAAAAAAAAAAAAAAAAAAGGAAAAGTAAAAAAAAAAGGGCATATTTTCAGTCCAAACCCCAAAGGTTTTTCCTTTCCTTTTTCCCCTCTTCCCAGGCAATTTGAATCTTGGGGGTCCCTATGATTGCTCACAGGAGGTGACATCTGGCTGCAAACCTGGTTCGTATGGGACACGAGACTTGAACAGCAGTTCCAGAGAACGTGGTTTGGAAAACTGATTTGAACTCAATACTTGAGAACCTTAAAAAAAGAGGGGTGGAGAGAATTTTATAAAAAGGAAATAATTCAGGCACACAAAAAAAATTGTTAAAAACCTATTTTCCATAGAAAAGCAGTATCAATGGAAAGTGAACAATGCTAATAACTACTCTTGTAAAATATGCCTTACGTTGACTTTGACTTTTCATGCCTTAAACACAAATGCACCTCTTTTCTTTCTGTCTTATTTTTAATTAAATAGAATTTTCCTACCACATTGTCCAAAGGTAGAGGAAATCACATAATACCCCTACCTTTCCTTTGGGAGAAAAAACACTAAGGAGTTTTTCATCTTTAGCTCTATTTTACTACAGATGGAAACACATGGTTTTACAAGTCAAGGTCACATTTAGCTAGTTGTCATGGTGAATGAAAACACATGGGAAATTGGGCATATAGCATTTAGTTTGGCTTTCTGGGAGAAGTAACATACAAGAAACCCTGTCATGAAGAGCCTGTGTTTAGCCAACCTCTGGCACCTTTAACCGTCATCTTTTTGGCACTCGCATTTAAATAGAGTAATGAACCTTTTCCTCTCCTCAGCTCTAAATCAATACCACCAATGTGTCCCTTAAGAAAATCATTAACAAATTGTATAAATGCCTGACCAGTCAATAGAAGGATTTCCATCTCAATTGTCCATGGAAAGAAAAGAAACTTTCTGTAACGTATTCAGAACAAGTTCTGGTTGTCCATTGCAACCATTTTCAAGATAAGCATTTCAAAAGGCATAACTGACTCACTGCTAAATGTTTTCTGGGAAAAATAATCATATATGTACCTATGAGCTCTTAATGACAATTTTCTCCAAATTAGGAATTGAAAGAAACTGGAAAAAAATATGGAAAATGCAATTTCAAGACAAATATTTCTTCTTTCTAAATATCTTGAAAGGGTACCTGGGACAAGCTTTCTTAGCAAAGCAGCTGAACTACTGTAGATGAGGTTCCCCTAGAGAAATTCTTATGGTCACTGCCTGCTCTACGTACAAATTAAAAAGCTAGCCTGCAGAGCGCAGGAGTAGCAGTATGAGGAAAGGGCAGAGACAGGCATCAGCTGAGGAAAGACCAATATACGGTTGCTGTTTGAGCTTTCTCTAGAGGCTAAAAACTATTTGAAGACATCTTAAATTGGAAGGCAAGACAGGCTGAATTTTCACCAGTCAAGAGAAGAAAAAGAACAAGTTGCTGAAAAAAAGACAGAAGAATGAAATTTTTATAGAGCTGTGCTGCAGTTCACAATAAAATCCTTTCAAATAAGGATTTTTTGGGTGGAAAAGATGTAATCTATCACTTTCAATCATCAGTGGGAGCTCCTAATACCTTCCTTAAATCTAGCTTGGAATCATACAGGGCACTTGGATGTCCTTTGATCTGGGTAAGAATATCACCAGCTCTTCCCTGTGTCCTAGCCCGTTCCTACGGCAGTGATTACATACATTCCCAAAGAAGTCGGGGCTTAGCAGTTCAAAACTTTCCTTCAAAAACCTGGCTGTATTTATTGAATAATCGAGCAGCGCTCTCACCTCCATGGCGTACCCTTTTTGTAAAGGGAAAGTGGTCCTAGGAAAGAAAGATTAGCATTTATTTGCTGTTAGGAAACGTGAGAAAGATAGAACCAGGAAAAAAAAAATTTCACTCATAAAACTAACACCTGAAGACGTCCTTCAGGTTACACGTCTGTTTTGCCCAACCACACTGAGTCAGAAGTGTTCCCCCTCACTCCCATAGCCTCCTCCCGAATCCTTCCATTTTTTCCCCCTGTCCCCAGGAAGGAGTACGTTCCAGCTCTGTGAGGAGGATGGCTCCCTCCAACTCTCTTTTGCACTTTGGTTTGTCCCCTGCTGTTTAAAAAACAGTGATTTAAGGGATAATCTGACATGATACCTATGTAGGGTCATGGTAGGGATAAAGGGACCCTGATTACGGTGAGTACTTCTTAAAAACAATAAACCCCAGTATTCCTTGGTGCAGCAAAACAGGGAATGAAGAGATAAAGTGGAATAGAAAAGCAAACACCAAGCTGCAGTTTCTGATGAGACTGATTCAGAAAATACTACTTTCTAATGCAGGCTCACAATTATGTATCTAGCTCAGTATTTTTATACAGAAGTGATGAATCCCATGTTTCTTTCCTGGTTGCGAGGGGTGCCACAGCTGACCCATGGCTGTGCAAGAGAAGTAACAAAGCTGGTGTTCACTTGAGTTCCCGGTGCAAAGAATGAGTGGGTTTAAATGATAACATCTAGTGACCCCAGAGCTCCCTAAGCAGAAAAAAAAAAGAAAAAAGAATGAGAACAAGGATTTCTAACAGTAGTGGCAAATTCCTTATTACTGTGTGCAGGCAGCCTCATGTGCAGTAGTGACTTCGGTGCACTGCTTTCTGACAGCTCATGCCAGAGCCATTTTGTAATGTTAAAAGGCTAAGTAGTCAAGAGGGGGGAGAAGCGAGCCAAGCAGACTATTATAATAATTCACATTAGCCTTGTAATACTTCCTATCCCAGATCATAAAGGAAGAAAGTTTGTCACATTGTTCTATATTATATGATCACTCAGAGAGAAACTGAGTGTAAGCCCAGAGGATAGCCCAAGGGCTGCTGCTGGAAACAACTACATGTGCTTTCTGCTTTGGGGATACTGGACACATCAAGCATCAGGGTCAGGATGCCTCAGGATCCTTTATTTTATGCCTAAAGCGTGTAACACTGCATAGCTACCTAGTTATTTCGGTATTACAGAAAGTGCAGGAAAAATATCCTGTACGCAAAGAAAAAAAAGAACAATTAATTCCTTCTAAACTGTAAAAATCCTGTCTCTCTCCATGTTTTCATTACGCTGAATTAATGATAGAGCAGAGACAGAGAAATCATTACAATCTGCCCACGTGGTGTTCAGGCAAAAGCCCAGATTCTCCAAGGACAATGTGCTTCAGGTGTCTAAGTGTGACAAGGGGACATAGCCCTGATATTAATTGCACCTCCGAAGTGACTGCTTCTTCCAGCAGCTGCAAAAGGAGATAGTTAAGCCTCATTTAGCTAAATCCCAACTCTACTTTGGATGCTAATAAAGGATGTGGTGTAGCTGTCAGTAATTCTTCCTCCTTGGAATCAATACAGCATAAATTGCCCAGCACTGGCAGGCGGATGTGGGGGTGAGGGGGAACCCTTCTGACCGGAGTGGTTGGGCAAAACGACATGTAACCTGAAGGAGCTGAGGGGAAAGTGTTTACAGGTGATGCATGAGATCAGCGTACAACCTTTCATCTTTCATCCCAGCAATACTATTTCTATATTGTAATTTGAACTACAGGTCAGGGAAGGTATTTAAAAATACCATCACGAGAAAAAAAGTAAGAGAATTTGTGTTGAAAATGCAGCTGAGATGAAGAGTTTGTGGAGGAGACAAGAACGTGAGGATAATATGAGCAATGAATCAGAGAGCACAGGATAGCGAGCACATCTCATGGAGCGACAAGGAAGGTTGTGGAAAAGGATGCAAGAAGCAGTAGCAGATGTATTGGGATTAAATATACATGTGTATAGAAATCAAAGTATGTGATTTTCTTGTTCCTAAAGCAGAAATAATTGTCTAATACAAAGTACTACAGATAAAATTTGCACATAACACCAACGTTGGCCCATATTAATGAAGACAGAATACGTGTACAAAGTGATGTCAACCACTGGATAAAATGATCTTTTCAAAAGACAAAATTGGTATGAGTTTTGGCTATTGCAGACTTACAAACCTAGGGCATACATTAGAATGGCATTTTGAAATTTATTTAGAGTAGTATCTTGAAAAGCAATTTTTCTGAAATGATTTAGGGTCAAAGTAAATAAAAGCAATAAAACATAAGCTTCCACTACGATGCTGTGGTCAAAGGGCTAGTATAATCCATGGATGTATAAATGTAGGAAAAATGGGTTATTTTTCATTTTTCTTCATTTTTCTCTGTAGCAAAGATGAATTGATTAGAAAGGTAGATATCTTGGAAAAATTGAAGTTCTTAAAAGCAGAGTCACAGACTTGTTCAAGAACCATAGAAAATAGCCTACTAGGAGAGACTTAAATACTTCAACAGATTTAGTCCATTAAAAATAAAATTGAGAGGCACTTGACTAGAGTGCATAAGTACCTTTGTGAGAAGAAAACAGAGGGCCCTTTAACAGGTAAGAAGGTATGATAAAGGCTGAATGCTGAAGCTGGACATATTTATATGAGAAATTACACACTTTGGGTTTTCATACAGAATAGGTGATCAATCTCTGAAAAAGACAAGTTTTAGAAACTTCTGTTGTTTGAAATCCTCATGTCAAAACTAGGTGGTTTTCTGAGGAGTATGATTTTGCTCTGTGTGTGTTATGAACTAAGTCTAGAACAAAGAAAACAGACAAGCCATTTTCACAGATGCACCAAAATACAATACACTTAGCCAAAGCTGAGAAAGTGGGGAAAACGACACTTCAATTTTAGTTGTTCTCTCTATTTTTAAAACTTAAGGAAGATAGATTTGACCCAAAGCTATAAAGCTTCTGTCAAGCTGAATTGCATCTTTTGTTTCATGTACTGCTTTACCAACATGATTTGTCTAGCTCTGTTCAGCTCAGAGGTAATACTGTGGGATTTAATGGCTTTGATTTACAGGTCTGATGAGACAATCAAATGATCTCGCCAGAATTTAAAGTCTGTAAATCTATCACTTTATTCTCATTAACAAAAGAACTTTGCACACTGATGTTTATCTACTGCAGTTTAATATCTTCTTCTTTTCCTAACAATAATCAATGAATATGTTCTCTCATATATTTCACTTCATTAAAAAGAAATTACTACCTTTATCTGCTTATCTGAACTGCTGAAAAAGCACCTCCATTCATGCATAAACTATTCAATGAATTTGAAAATAAAGCATAGACATAAAGTTTAAATTAGCATCCCATAGTCTGCTCCTGATGATTCCCTGTCTTCCCCAAAAGTGACATGAATTGTGATACTGGGTAGCGTTCACTAGTCTTTCAATGGCACTGCATCCTTTGAAGCAGAAGTAGTTGACAAAAGCATCATCAGAGTTGTGGGTACCCTGACACCAAATACTGACGATTCTCATGAGAAATTTTCTTAGGAACCTGAAAAGCAACAGGAAGAATTTGAAAGTCGGGGGAGGCAATGCTAAGCACTTGGCAAAGTTCTCTTTTTCTACTTAAATTCTGCTCTTCAAGATACCCCCCTGCGAGACAATGCAGGCGTCAGACTTCGCTGTCTGTTATTGGAAAACCGGGCTGCCTAATCTCTATAGGCAGAAGGCAGAGCAGAGTCGCGGAGTTTCTATGGAGATGGGAACCGGTGAGGAAGTGCATTTTCTCCCGATTCATCCAGTCTTCCTGATCTTATAAGGGGCCATTATAGCCATTTATCTCTCTCTGAAGAAATGATGACATCTTTGGGAGCAATTGCAAAGCAAGGTTAAGTTTGGCCTCAGATGAGGGTATCTGGTATATTTTCACCAGGTCCAGCATTTCAGAGTACAATTCACAACAGTTTTTGGTTCTTAGACCTGACAGTATATGCCAAATATAGATAAGCTAGTAGGCTGGTTTTGACACTCAGTAGGAGGTAACAGAGAATAAGAAGCATTTCTCAAGTAACAATAATCTCATTAATACTAAGCATGCTATCAAACAATTGTATGCTACCCAAACTCTCTGCAGAGCAAGCCTGACGAACACCACTGGAGCTTTGGCAAGCATGTGTAGGTGCCAAAACTGTCTGAGTTACTAACTCAGACACACAATCAAGGCAAATTAGAAGTGCTCTACATGATCATTTGTACACCTGAGAGACGCCTGGAAGATTTCCACTTCCAGAACACATACGGTTACTCAAACTCTCTTTACCTCCCCGTCTCCTCAGCCTCTTCCAGGGAATTTTTTTTAGGAGGCAAAAATTATAACTGGAAAAGGAAATTCTTTGCAGGAAGAGCTACAAAGCTGGATTTTTCTTTTTAAAGCCACTTGTTTGGCTGCTGTTACTTTTCATGGGTTTAAGGCTACTCCCTTATTTACACATGTATTGTTTGAGAAGCTGGGGAGAGGAGTTAAAACATACCTTGATGGAGTCATCAAAGAGAAATATATGTCTGGCTTCAATTTAGCTCAGTTCAGGGACATAATATATGTGGTGGGTGACACTCATTTTCAAGGGCTTGTAAAGAAATATGTTTCCCAATTTGTATTCTGATGTAAAAGAAAAGTTTTTCTTTTCAAATCTGTAAAGACCAGATGTTTTTACAGGCTTTGTAGCACGAGCTGAAGAGGTTGAAGGGAGCCCTTTGCCTTCCTCCCCCCGCGCTCTCCCTCGGTGATGGCAGTGCATCACGGCAGTACGTGAGGTTGACCAGTTACCTGTCCTCCCTCCGGCGACCACCATCGCTGCCCTGCGCACCCGCAGGCTCCTTTATTAGCGCTCCCAGCTTTGCGAGCACGTTTTCATACGTATTTGAATCTAAGCTTGGTTTATTTAATAAAATAGGTGTTCTAGAAGAAAATGGGAAAGTCCCGGGGGAAGGAGGCAGGCGAGGGGAGGAAGCCCACAGAATTGCAAATTCTGGTCCACCACCCTGAAAACTCCCGCAGGAGCTCAGGGAAGGTAAAGGGCCATCACATAAAACAAGTTCCTCAAAAAACAGGAGCGAGGGGTAGGAATTTCCCTAAAGCCATGTAAATCTTGAGGACAGGAATATATATGTGTAGATACACACGAATCTCACAATGACAGACAACCCAATCACAGTAGTTTCTTCTGAGCTTATTCTTAACTGGCAGATCGCCTTTGGTTTTAACCTTTCACAGTTTTGTTTCATTTCTGATAGGAGCAAGGTTGCAAAATTAATGTTTAGATAATGCAAAATAATCCACATATATTCCAAGGAATATAATTCCATAATTTACTTCAGCCTACAGAAAAAATAAAATTGTGGAGCATTCAGCTCACACCAGTAGGAACTAATACTTCATTACTAGTTTCAGTCAAACAGATCCTTTTGATAATGTAGAGAAACATTTATGTACTGCAGCATTTCCAAAGGCAGAAAAGAAACAAAGACTATGACTAGCCATCTTAGTACTAGTTCACAGGTTCAGAAGATATTATTTGCAGTGTAGTATTCTGTGTGTTTTGTAACAAACATAATAAACCACTTATTTACATATTAAATGATTTTTCTTTTTGGATCTACTTACCTCAAATTTTTAGAATTACTCAAAAAGATTTTGAAGGTTTTCTAAATTACATTGCTACCTTTCTCTTTGCTTTAGGAAATCAGAGATGTTTCAACTGTGATAGACATACAGTGATTTATTTGCCAGATCCAGTCTCCCTTCCTCACCTTCCCCACAAGCCAATTCCTCAGTTTGCTTGCCAGGACAATTCAGGAGCCATGTTTTCCTTGTGCAATGTGTATCACTTCAGCATTTTGTGGTTATATACATTTTACAAACTAAAAAATGCCAAGTGAAAATACTGAGCCACCACTGGAAGTTTTTTCGTAGGAAAGCTATGAGGTTTTTTCTTATGAGGACTAAACTCATTAAAAGGTACAAAAATCAGTAGGTCAACAGGAGAAAAAAAAATTAGGCAAGAAAATGTGGCCTCTAGTAGATACAGACTGTAGTATGCTAATCTTTTCCAACACCGATATTGAGAGTAATATCAGAACACCTATAAGGAACAGCACAAGGGGTTTTCTTTAAAGAAAACAAGGTGTCACTGTGGTCTTCAAACATGGCTTTTGCAACCCACATGCCTCACATTTGTGGCAGCTCTTGTTGGCTACAACACACCAGGGAGAAGGCTGAGAGAAGAGCATGGTCCATCCTCAGACCTGGTCTCTGCTCCTTTGGGAGAGCTGTGGCTGTGGGGCAGCACGACCCTCTGTCGGGGGCAGAAAGTGGTGGAAGAAGGCAAGGGAAGAGAAGGCCAGAACAGGGCAGAAGATGTTGCAGACAACAGAGCCATACGACCTTACTTATTGTAACAACTTTCAGTATTCAGATGCATACACATCCCTGCCTTCTAGTTTTCAAAGGAAATACTGAAAAAAAAAACCCCTGAAGTTGGACACTGACACAACAGCCAAAACACGTCACTAATCCAAACTTTTATAATCAGATTGAAGGAGCTGGCGGGTATAATAACAATTATTACTACCGATAACTTATTCATAATGTGACCCTAGATAAGCCAAAGCAATAGCAATTCTTCTAATCTACATGCAGGAATCATCAATGGAAAAAAAAAAAAATTAACAGTCCATACACCAGTCTGAGTAAAGATGTATGACATGTGAAAACATACTGTAAATAAGCCAAACTCTGCTATGGATGACTGAGTGCAGTATATTTGACACATCTTAACTATACGTGTAGAGATTTGTAACGAGAGCTAAATGTCATTAAGTTCTGCGTTCCTGCTAAGGTGCCAGTTTTAGAAGGCAGAGTAGCTCATCCTTTTGAGATGAGCAAATTCTTCAGGCAGCTGCTGTCCTTTACACCTTCCTCATCTCCACCAGACTAGAGGAGGGTTTGTAAGAACCAGCAAAGACCAGATCAAATGAGGGACTAGAGCTCTACATGGTAGAGCTCTCCTGAGGCTCAGCGAGGTACTTCTGCTAGAGCAGGAGGAGTGCCTTCTGGGTCCTCTTCTGAAAAGGTCTTAGGGGAAACCCAGAGAGGAGAAGCCAAAAAGCTGCAGCCAAATGCAGAGAGAAGCAGAAGCGACCCATACAGAGGATATGCACTGTACAGCAACTTTCCAGTTACGCCCAGGCTTTCCAGTTCCTTTCTGATTGTCTCCTTCTTTTTCAGCCAGATCTTTTAGCATCTTCCCCATCCACCTCCTTTTATCTTATTTCTCCTCGTTTTTCTGTGCCCTCACCCTCCCTCTGCTTTCCATGTGTGTATTCTCTTTACAATCTTTCACTCCTTCTTCACTGGCCCTCCAAAAATGACCAGTGAGTTTTGCGGTAATCTTTCTGTCCCCTTCAACTTTTCCATTCAACCTCTCCTCTGACAGCTCTCTTGTTTGTGTAGTTAGCAAGCTCTTCAGGAGAAAACCACTTCTGAGACCATGTTGCCATGAAAACTAACACCAGGTCTGTGAGCAGTGAAGGTTTGACCCAGAAGAGGTCACACAACCGTGCTTCAGGAGCACCTGATCTGGGGTTTATGCTGACTCTGTGCCAGTGCTGAGAAAACAGGATGCAGTCGGCTTGGTACAACATTGGATGGCTGGGGGAAGATGATACTGCAGCTGGCACGAAGCCAACCAATATAAAGCTAAATTACCAACATTTAAAAATGTAGTTGAATTTGCAGAATTATTTCATACAGTGTCAGCATTTTGGCTCATGTGGCTTTGGTGCTTTTGATCCGGTAGTGGGAGCCCTGAAGCAGGATTTATTGTGTTCTTGAATGACAGCCCAAAGTTGCAGAGCACCTAGCAAGATGAAGCTTACCTTAGCTTGCTCCTTAGGCGCTTTTGGAAGAAGCGCTATTTCATTTTTAATAGCAATAGTAGTAATAATACTAATAATTACTCCGTGCATTATGCCAACAGCCATTCAGGCGGTGCCTACGTTATTGAAAATAACCTGGAAGCCTAATCAACTCAAACTACTCTGCTTCCTGGAGGGGAAGGCTTCTACCTCCAGCGTGGTGCTGGAGAAGGTGGAGAAGTCTCTGTGCCTGAGCTGCTTTTATTTGTCAAGTACTCTTGAGGAGAGGGCCACTCTCACGTGGAAATCACCCAGGCCATGTATTTGTCTCAACATGCCTGGAAATTGTCAGGAAAATGAAGGTAGAAGATTGCTCCCTGTCTGGAGCTGTTTCACCACCCAGCAGTCTGTTGATCAAAATTTCACCATCATTTCTCTGCAAGAAGTACTGAAAGCCTATAAAAAGCTCCATAAAATAATTGAATAAACTTGAACTGGGAGCCCTGAAAGATTAGCTGGACTGACGCCGTGCTTGGAAATCCGGCTTCTGACCAGGTGGCAGAGCATCCTGTGCTTTCAGCCTGTGGGGACGTAATACTTGTTGTCTGAACACGCAGCTGACCGGGCACCTTACCGCTTCGCCTGCTGTCCTCCAGACTCCTGTGCCTCTGCCCGGGGTCACCCAAGAGAGCTGCACCCACGGGGGCCCTGCAAGGTCTGCAATGTACCTGTGACACGCCAATCAGCTGGTCCGTGACAAGCAATGGTGCTAGCTAAAAGGCCTTGACGGAGGGCCAAAGACTCCTTTTTCCATTCAGACAATATTTCTACATGGGGGAAAAAAATGAAAAAAAGAAGATTGTACACGAGGTATCCCTAATTCTATGAGTTTAATCTGCTGCTGTGTCAAAAATATCACATAGTGTTGAAGGCAAATGGGCTTAGCTGTGCTCAGCACATAAAAATTAGGCCTTTCCTATGACTCAGAAGTGAGTTGCTTAACCACAGACCCCAGAATCCGTGACAGTTCAAGCGCAGTCAGTTTTTATACATCTGAGTTCTTAGACGACAGGGACTTGGCTGGGCTGCACTGTGGGTAAAATTAATTGTAGTCCCTCGTCCTCTCAACTTTGCTGAGGGATAACCTCCTCCTTGGAGGACGAAACAGCCGACTTGAGAGAATGAGCTGTGGCATAGCTTGGAGCCACAACAAATTCTTACTAACCACGGAGGTTTTTCTAGCAGATACCTGCATCTGGACTGTGGTGCGGAGTACAATGGGATTTAGTAAGTGCCATTAAAACTGGCAGACAGCCCTGCTCCTAGAGAGGGGCCATATATTTAAGAACTATGCAAAATATTATGCAGTATGCATGTGACCAAATTCTTTGTAGAGGAAAATCCCTAGGACTGTGTTAAATTAAATAGGATTATGGCTTTCACTAATCTGTATCCAGTGTGACCATACAAGGGTATTAGTTTGATAATATTTAAGGACTTAGCTCTACAGCAGCAGCGATCAGCTGTCTAAGCTCAGTGACTGTGTTGTCTGTGAAAATGTTAACTGTTAAAGAGATTGCTATTTACATTGCCCAAATTAAACATGTGACACTCACCAGCTGGCAAATTAAGCACGAGAAAGTTATGCATAGGTCAAGGCATTTTTTTTCTTTTCCCTTTGGAACAAGTAGAAGCCGCGAATCGTGGGCTGCGACTTCTGCGAGCAGCACGGCTGAGCAGCCGCGGGTAATGCTCCCGTCAGCTTCAGTGAGAGTGAGGCAACCCGGTGTGACGCTATCAAAACCCTCACCCTCGTGTCTGAAGCCTTCTCCCCGCGCGGCACAAATGGATTGTTAGATAATTTAGCAATATAGCACGGTACCTAAGCTGGGAGCATTCCTTTGTCAGCCTGGCACTTGTTTACCAGGAGTTACTCCGGCAGTGGTATTAGGATGCTGCAGCTGGCTCCAGGCGCTGAAATCAGAGGCAACTCTGTGGCAGACGCTGGCAAACACCGACATTTTAATGGTGCTCTCTGAAAAAGCAAACAGATAACTCTCTTCGAGCCTGTTTCTGCACAGACACACACTCGTGTATAAATATATATATGCGCTCAACTGGAAAACATTAAGAGTCTTCTTAAGTGTAAATCCTAGTAATGCAATATGAAAAACATTCAAAATAGAAAAAGGATCTAAGCCACAGCTCAATTTAAAAGTCATAGAATTTTACCCACTGATTTCAGTGGAACAAAGGTTTTCATTACCTGTGTTGAAAGTAGTGTTTCAGTAGATGGATGATATAATCAGACTATTTTTCTTTTTTTTTTACCATATCTTATTGTGTTAAAGGTACGAAAAGCCTAATATAACATCTTCAATCATCTTGCATGCATAGCATTTTTTTTTCAAAAAAACCCAAACCTGATAGCCAGCTTTCTTGAAGAGAAATCGTTACTCCAAGAATGGATTATACGAAAATGACACTTTTCCCATTATCACTCTGCTCATAAGGCATTCAAATTTATGTATTTTTAATAGGAGGGAAAAATGTTTTTAATACTTCGATTACATATTCTACAGTCAGTAGGTTTAGCATCTTCTCACATCTCTAACATTGGAAGAAGACTCTGAAGGCCTACATTTTTAAACGAGACATCTATATAAATCCTATTGAGGATAACTGAGTTGTGCAAGTGTGGCAGAGCATAATGATCTGAAAATAAAGTATGATTATAGTGTGGGCTGCAGAATGATCGCTCATAAGAATACGGAGCACAAGATGTAGTGGGTTGACTCTTAGCTCCCAGACAAGGCTTGCAGGGCTGCCAGGACAAAATATCCTTTGCGTTTAAACGGAACAGCCATGCACCAGAGGTCAGCCAGGGACACAAGCATAGGAGCAGCCTAGCGTATCCTTCCAGTCCCTCCGGTTGCATAGTCCCACCAAGGCAGACCTAATCTGTCCCATCATACTGAAATCCCCATCCACGAGCAGCTGGCTATGTAATACTAACAGGAAAGACATGATGCCCAAAGCAGCCTTACTCACTCGGGCACCGTGGGCAACTTCCTCAAGATGAAGATTCCTTGCAATGGAGGGTGATTTTTGATCACCTTCCTCTAATATCACTTCACTTCCAACTGCACATACAGTTAAAAGATCTTTCATGTGCAAATATAGCTATGATCCATGCAGTTACTCTTCACATGCTTCATAAGGTTACAGTGATCTTTTTATTATCAAACCGCAATTTCTTAATTTTGTTATTTAACCCACTTTTATTATTATCTTATTTCCTTGACTGTGTTCATTGGTTTGCTATGTGATTGAGTGACTCAGATTAAATATCTAGGAAATTTCTTAGGATACCCCAGCTGATTTTTTTCTGGCTTAGTCAATCAGCCAGCATTTTAAACAAAAGGGGTTAAAGAAATAAAAACATGAGTTGGAGTCTTACCAAATTTCCTTCGTTTCTCCCGGAATCATCGGGAACACTGTTTATGCTTCCTTAAGCTTTCAGTATGCTTTCCAGATGGATGTTTTGGGATCACAGCTTTGTAAGCAAAACCATCCAACTGAAATAGATGTGTGCCTGGACAGGTTATTCTTACCCTGGAGCCACCTGAACTCATGGCAATTCCCAAGGATTTATACGGCTATGCCAATGCTAGGGCTCTTCTCCAGAAGACACACAACCTGTGTCTGCTCTTGTCTTATTTTTTATATTAAAACTCAGGGAAAATTCTGGCCTAGACAGCATAATTTTAGACTAGAAATACTTTATTATCTCATCTACAATAACAATATCCAATAGCTAAATGCTAAACTACATTTCATTTAAAATAGGAATCAGCAAGCTATTTGGAAGCCCATTAAAGTTCATGTCACTGCATTTTTAAACACAAAGAGATGTTTTCTAAAGACCTGAACCTGACTTCACCACAAAAGCATCTGTTTCCTAAGTAAATTACTACACCATTGCAATGGCATGACGGTAACAGTAACATTAATGAGGGCTGTTTCCAGAGCTGTGTGCTGTAGGTGTGGGAAAGGGCTATGGGCAGGAGCGTCTCTCCCATTGAGGAGGGATTCCTAAATATTGCAAAATCTTCATGTAGTCCTTGAATCACTGCAATGGTGCCAAGGGTGACAGTGGGTCTTAGGGCAAACAAATACCACTGAGACATAAAATACCTTCTCAATCTTTCTTAAGTTCACTGAATTCAGAGGAAAGAATTTGGATCACTCCAACTGGTGTTAAGCATTGATGCATATTTGCTAGCAATTGCTTCATCTGGGGAAAGACAGCTTCCATTTTGCTAAAACAAGTAGAAAATCCTCTGTCTCTGTGCCTGAGAACCTAAACAGAAACAGAACAGCCTATTTACATTAAAAAATATTATCCTTCTATCAATTTATTTGAAGTGTTGTCACTTACCTGAAGAGGAGTAGGGTAGAGGTTATCACTGTATGCCTCTCTGTAATTGCTTTTATAGATGGAGCACGTTGCCAAAGAACACCTGTGTGTTTTGGCTTAATTTTTTAGATTTAGGAATTTTTTTGAAATACCAAGAGAACAAAAAAAAAAAAAAAAGAGCTTTAGATTTATCTATGATCTCCTATCCCATGTGTCAAAGCAAATCCTAAAGACATGGTACTAGCTCATAACTCATTTTGAACATGGAAAAAACCAGCATACAGTGGTACGCACAAATGCGTACCATTAAATTGTAAGAACAGCCCCTGCTGTGCTTTCAGCCTGGGCCAGCTCGAATCCTCCCAGCAGTTCTTGGGCAGAGTCTGGGAACTGGCACAGTGCAGAGACAGGCGGTTTGCAGGTGGTCGCTACTCAGAAAATAATGTAATTGGGTAGATGTGGGATGCTCCATGCCAGCCTCCTCAATGCCAGAGAGCATTTGCTGGCACTTTTAAATTTACTAGCATAACTATAAGCCATGTGTTCTCATTTTTCTTTGTCAAGAGAATGGGATGCAGAAAGTTAAAAACAAAAGTAACTATGTATGCCAATATATCAACTTATACTGAGTTTTAAGGTGCAAGGGAAAATAGGCTAGTAATCCTATTGTTATAGACACAGTTTAAAGGCTAAATTCATCCTTGTTCTAAATTCACTGACCTTTATTTGTACGTCAGGTCAATAAAAATAAAATACTGCAAGTAATATAAAATAAGTTTCTCACAACCTTTGAGAAATGCTTTGTCATCCAAAAAGTTAGGTTAAAATTGAAGAGCTTTGAGAAGAATGAGTCTTCTTAAGATGGATAGGTATGTCAGGATCCAGCCCCACAGTATAATATAGTTGTTTTCTTCATTTGTAAAAATGCTACCATAAACTTTCGTGGTGAACATTAATTCTCAAGACATTAAAAAAATCAATTACCAAGCATACAGCTTTCTTTCTAATGATGTTACATACTGAAAATTCAATCTGGGTCACGGAATTATGGTGAGGGCTTCTTCTAGATTTATGTGTGTACCATTTAAAGGTTTTGCAGGTAACAATCTGTTCAGCCCCACTGAAAATGATGGTACACAACAGAATCTGTCTCTGTAAGCATTGCCTGGGAGTGAAGAAGAAAATGGAGCCCACTTTACTTTTTAATCATTACATTCCTTTCCCACTACTGGATCTATCATTCATGTTAGCACCTGTAACTCACAGAATGGTAAAAACCTGTTAGAAAGCCATTTATAAATTGTCATTTTTCTGACTTCAACAACATTTTTCTGACTTCAATAACATTTTTCTGACTTCAACAACATTTTTCTGTATAAGATTCTTACTCTAGCTATGAATTCCCAGCTATCTGAAAAGAGTTTTACACCGAAGTTGAATGTCATATGTTACTTAAAGAATTTGTTAAATATTCAAACGACCAGAAGTGACTAGCACTGATTTACAAGCACAGTATTTATCACACAAAATTACACTAAGAAACCACAGAACGAAATACGTTATTGAAACCTCATTCTTTCACAATGTGACTTCGGCTTTTTGGAGGTGCACATAGAAAGCAATTCTTCATAGGACTTCCATCAGAGCATAAACTGAAAGGATTTCAAAGGTTGTGTCAATGGCAAGTCATTGTAAGTCATTTTTACTTGCACCAGCCTGGTTTCACTGAGCTATTCCATGGGTGGGGCCTCTCTAAACCGCAGTGTACTGTCTTTTCCCCCAGTGAAACTAAACAAAGTACTCCCTGTTCCAGTGTGAACATGATTCAAGTAGTCGTTTGGACCTAAGGACACATTATCAAATCGACACACCAGGAAAATGTGAAAAATTATCAGAGATCACAGCAAACAGCAGCATTTGTGAAACAATAAATTCTTCTTAGACAATATTTATAAACAATACATTGTTGAACTGAATACTTCAGCAGTGACCTAACATTTGCAGAACAGAGATATAAATACTAACTCATCTCTATGCCACACAGTACATCTTTTACCGGTTGATCTGACTGAGATGAACCCCTTGGCTCTTCTATGCTCTCAAAAGACTACAGATTTAGAAGGATATGGGATAATAATAATGACAAGTGATTAAACACAGAAGTAAAACACAGAAGTTTTAGATAAACAACTTAGGAATTTTGAAATTGGGGGGGGGGGGGGGAGATAGATTAAACTAAAACCAAAATCACTGCCTGAAACCCAAGCCAATTATTAGAAACAGAAAGTAATCTTACTAAGTCTCTGTACTGCAAGACTGTAATAGTTCTACTAAAAGTCAATTTAAATCCACTGTAGAGGAGTCTTAGTTGAGACTAAGAGGAAGAATAAAGTACCACCATTACATTATCAAATTCTATTAGTATAGTTAATTGCCCACATTTACAGTGATTTCATAATCTCCCATTATGGCAGCTGCAGGGAGGAGAGAGAGCAGGGAGACATGTGAATTCTTGGCACTGGAATCACAGAAACTATGTTAAAGGCTTATTAAGACTATTTAATCCCTCTCCCTGCTGATTCTGGATTGTCCCCCATTGTACACTTCCTAGTGTTTTGTCTAACCTAGTTTTAAACACCCCAAGCGACGGGAATGTCTTCAGTTCCCTTAGGAGATTACTTCAAGGCTAATGGATTTCACTGGCAGAGACGCTTTTTGATATCCTGCCTACATTTGCCCTTACTTTATTCCCTTATTCTTTGATTAAGAACGTTTCTTGCCTTCTCTTTTTCATGTGAAAGATATGAGATGCCCCATGAATATTAGCAATTCCACCCCCTGCCCTGTTGTTACAGTTGTAGGCAGTTTTCAAGGGAGGGATCTAGAGGATTCCCATCCAGACAAAGCCAGTAGCAAGCCGCCAGCAGTATTAACCATGAATATAGTCATACTTTCTTCGCTGGCTGCCGCTGTGCCACTAGAAGTGGTTTCCATATGCCAGCTACATATATGCTCAGCCAGCTACTTGTCACCACCCTCTTCCTAGAGGTTACGCACACCCTCCCACTCCTGATTTTCTGGCTGAGCCATTGCTAGAATTGCTTGCTTAAAATGAGCCAGCTTACTTAAAGCCTGTTTAAACAGTGAATTATTGCTTACCCATCTCTTTCTGGCTGACATGGGCTAGACAACCCTCCCAGCCACATCTCGTCCAGCTGACGGGGAGAGGGTAACCCCCAGCAAGCCGGTGGTAACCTTTGCTGCAGCAGATGGGGAAATGTGAATGCAAACACGCACATTTGCCTCACTGCTCCTGATGTTCGGCAGAAACTGGGAATGACTGGTGATAAGAAACACCTAGAGAGAGCAAGGAAACAGGCTGAACTTTTTTCCAGGCTGAAGGTGCCTGATTAAGCCAGGCCTACCTGAGCTTTGTCTCAAACGTCACTGTGGCTGTGTTCCAAAAACAATTTGCTACTTTGCTTACTTTGATAGGATTAAATAAAGTAAAAATACTTTCTTTTGGAAAAAATGCGCCTTTTTGGTTCACTACAGCCACGTGCCGACTGTAACTCTGAAAAGGAGGACTCACGCACCGTTAGGCTGTGTGGTCCCAAGAGCCGTGGCTGTACGCGCCCTCCTCCCAGCCTAGCCCGACGGAGGATGGGAGGACAGGATTCCAGCCCAACAGCAGAGGCAGTCAGTCACTTGAAGTGTTATGCTTCTGTAGAGCAGTCAAACCCAATTTGGTTATTTACACCTTTTATAAGCACCCTAGATGCTATCAGCAAAGATGCTTAGGCACCTTAGTGATAGAAATCGCCAAGATGTAGGAAGCAGTGCCGTTTTAATCAACGTAACGCACCATCCCTCTTAACTGAAATCAGAATTGCTGCCTGTAAAGTATAACCATTATCAGAAAATTAAGGATTTAAGACTTTTTAATGCTTTACAAATGGCTGAGGATAAGGCAATAAACACATTTTTTTCCTAGGCCCGTTCTAAATTATAATGTTTTGCCAACATAGCTATGTCAGTTCCCGGTGTGAAAAATTCACGTCCCCAGCAAATACTGCTACGTTTGCAGAACTCCTGGTGCGGACGCAGCTTTGCCAGAAGGGGAGAGCTTATACTGGCTCAGCTTATATCTTTTAGGGAGGTGGTGTAACGATGCCAGAAAAACTCCTTCTATCAGTTTGAACAGCAGGTACTGCAGGGTGCTCTGCCAGCGGCCACAGTGGTGGAGCTGTGGGGTAGACAAGACCGTGATCACTGTTGCTCTGTACATTCACTTTTAATTAGCATATTAATCAACATGCCACATTTGAGAAATGCATCTCATGAAAGACTGCTGCATTTATTGACAGCCTCAGTCTGCATGTCTGCTAATATATCAGAACTGCTACTTTGATGCCTGTCTTGAAACAAGAAACCATGTGCTACTCAAATGTGTATTCTTGGAAACCAGACAGCTAAATTATGACCTCCCTAGGTGTGCTGGCACCTTTGCTCCAGTCATATAATTTTATGTTTTCTTGTTTCCCTGCTTGGCATCTCCTAGCCTCCAGACCTTTATTTTGGAAGTATAGCTCATCCAATCTCTTCTGACTCCGTGAAAGATATTTTGGGATTTACTGTAATCTAAGTTTAACTGACAAACCTTTGTATAAAAAAAGGAAAAAAAAAGTTTCAGTGAATTCTCTGAAGTATCCTTAACTTGTCCTTGATGGCCTTTTCTCCAAAATATCACATCAACTGCTTTCACATGACTCTGAATGCTACTCATGCCTGAAATGTATATAGATAGATACTGATTTCAGCAGTTGTTTTCAGTATCAGCTGGTTCTTTCCTCTGGCTAGAGCTGTGTCTGCCAGTTCTTTCCGGTGCTGTGTGACCTCCGTGTTTATGTCTAATATCCTGTCTCCATTTACCACAGAGCTGTAATATCATGTACACTTGGTAACATTTATGAAATGTATATGTTGTGCTCTACACTAAGAAAATTGAAGCCAAAATATTCTTAAATGTGTTTTTTTTAAATGAGTAACTACATATTTTATTTGAATTGTTGTAGAAAGTACAAACTAAAATTCTATAAAGCCAGTGAGATATTTCCCTTGCAATATAAGCAATAGAAGTATTGATTAAGGAAGCAATAGAAAAGGAAACCTTCAAAGTACTGCCATAGGAGCATTCATCCTGAGCTCATTTGTATTAGCTCCGTCTTCCATAATTAGTTGGTTTGGCTCTACCTTCCATAACTGTGACAGAATGAGTTGTGATAATTCAATCTGAAGAGAAATACATCTCCATCTAGAAAATGGCAGTGGTCCCTGGCCTTTAGGAGAACAGGAGAGATATTTATCACTGTTACTATTAGTACTGAATCTGAAAGTCCAACACGAATCTGGACACCACCTTAAGAGCAGGAAAGCTGATACCTGCAATGGGAGCTAGAACAGGCACCTGGCAAATTCCTGACAGTTCATTTCTCTGTAGATAATATCATGCTAGTGGCTTTGAGCCAGCAGGCTTTCCATTCCCTGTGCTTATCTCTTTCTAGCTACAGTGTCATCTGTGTGACACCACTGGCTGTGTTTGTTGACAAAAATATGAAGCAGGACATCATCAACCCCAAAGCATCACTGAATCCCATGTGTCTCAGCAATGTGTGTACCAACAGGTGTGGGATTAGAACGAGTGGAGCAGAATTTAGCTGGAGTAAGGAAAATGTGAAGATAAATGGCCTTCATGGTTCTGACATGCAGCAAGCAAGCAAGAAAAGCAATACTACATTAGATACATATGGCATTAGCACTGGCTATTAGCGTGTATAGAGATGTTCCAGTAGCAGTGGATGCACTCAGAATGAACAGAAAATACTATCATATTTGTGATCAGCTATCTGGAAAAGTTAGAAAATACTTTTTTTCCAGCCTGTAAACCACTCAGGGATCTATTGAATAGCACCCTTACACCAGTATGTTTATATGAATTCAAATAGCAGCTAATTTCAAAACAAATTGTACAAATATCATGCTCAAATTAATGAAGACAGCAATTCTAGATTAGAACTAATGCTTTCCATTCTGAAAGCAAACTGGGATGAAACTTCCAATTTCACTGTATGTGAACACCAGTGGAAAGGAGCCTGTAATTTCTTTGCATTGTGGAAAGAAACAAGATCACCCTCTTGCTATTCTTTTACAGCCATTTCATTTCCTGAGTGTACAGCTTAGTTTAAAAGTTTGCTAATAACTTAATTAATTAACAAGCTTAGACTCTGAGGCGCTTACTCCTGCCAGTCTCTGCTTCACACAGATATGGCTGTATTAAATTGGCTTTGTCACAGAACTGTTCCTTCTTCCCCCATCCCCGTGGTGTGACTCAATCTTAGTTTAAGGGCAAACTTGGAAAGGTCATGGAAAACCTGGTGATGAGATGCCCTTCTATGTCTTAATTATTATAAGCCAAAATGCAAAAAGATATGAGAGGAGTTTAAGGATGAAGAAATCTTTTAACCTACCTAAAGGCTTCTAATATAGAAAATAAAGGAAATACTAAAACCTTTTCACACACAGAAGAGGTGATCATACAGGCAGGCCACCATCTTACTGAGCTATTCTCACCGAGCCAGGCTGTTACATTTCAGAGTACGAGGATATTTCGACAGAAACGCTGGGATCAGCCAATTTGTTAACCTCCCTGCTAATACTGCCAATTGTGGTGGTGTTTGCAATGTGGGCACCTGTTCAAAAAAGAGCAGAACAGAATCAACTCGTTTTACACAAACTTTTCCATTTTGTGAACCACATCTTAAAGGAGACCACAGCCCTCCCATAGAGACTGAGGGCCACCTCCCATCCCACCAGTAACCAGATAATATTTCTGTAATAGCTACAGTAGTTGGGTTTATGAACTCAGATGACAAGTAGCAAAAAACACCAACCATAAACAGACAGGAATGGGAGTTTTCAACTTCTTTTAATTCTATTTACCATCTAGAAATGAGACAGCTACAGCTCTCTTTGTCTTACTGGTGTCCTCTGGCTGACAGCTGTCAGACCAGGAGGTGCTCGATGCACCAGCAGTAACCACTGTCGGCAGAGGGAAAGAACAAGGTCATGAAAGTCGGGCTAGATGTCACCTGAGCGAGGACATCAAATTGTGGTGCCTGCGTTAGGGTGCCAGTTCCCTGTATAACCATCAGAGAAAGAAAGCCATCTCCAGAACTAGAGCTTGAGAGAAAGAGTCACACTTGGATTTGTCTGTTGTTTCCATTGACCATCAAGGAACCCAAGCACCTCACTTCTTTTACTCACCTCCTGCGTTTGGCACAAGTCAGGGGCCTAAAATCTGGCCAGCTCTACCGGTCAGCCAGTACTTCAATCTATGCGTCAGAGGGAAAATACAAGGAACCACAAAAGGTGCCTTGCAAAAGCCGAAGACGCTCTGAAGAACTGTCCCAAGGTGAACCTGCTGTGGGGAATGCAGCT
Organism: Phaethon lepturus; assembly: GCF_000687285.1. Classification (NCBI taxonomy): domain Eukaryota; kingdom Metazoa; phylum Chordata; class Aves; order Phaethontiformes; family Phaethontidae; genus Phaethon; species Phaethon lepturus. Next base: position 435 of record NW_010536720.1, on the reverse strand, counting down.
CCAGGGATTCCTGCTCCAACACGCAAACATGTGATTTACTGTATCTGTTGCAGTTCTAAGTTTAAAATGTTTACTGCACTTCTAATGTTTTACCCGCTCCGAAACAAAAATATTTTCCAACAAACGCAGTGTTGAGCTGCGGCTAACTTCATAAAATATCTGTTGGTGACTTACTGGGAAAAGAACAAATAAACAATCCAACCAAACAAACAAAAAAGCAGAAACATTTCATTTCCTCCACAATGAAGATGAATTCCTCCAATACTTTAAAACTCCCTCAGTGCCCCCTCTACTTCCCATCCCCTCTCGTCCCCACAATGTGTTATTTTAAGCTCATTTTCAGTTTGGCGACTAATAACGACAAGCTAACATCACTGCTTTTGTTTGTTTGTTTGTGTGCTTTGCCCTGGAAATTCCTTAAGAAACACCCAACAG
>NW_010536719.1:21400-22862 GCF_000687285.1 Phaethon lepturus | reverse complement strand
AGCACTGGACTCTAATATATGCAGGGAAGGACTGGGAGTGGTATTTCAGTCTAATGCTAATGCACCCCATCCAAGCAGGCATGTTTCAGATGGTTGGTTTGAATCACTGCTGACGCTATGGTGACACGGGACCCAGTGCCTGCTCTCTATAAATAGCAATCTGCTGCTCTGAGCTTTGAAATAAATAAAAATCTAATGCTATCTACAGATGAAACTTGTACAAACGGAGCAATTCAGGAGCCTCCAATTAGGTGTCTTTTCCCATTTGAGATGCGGTGGGGCACCCTTGCCATCCTCCAGCTGTCATGTCAGAAGAGTGTGGGTCTCATAGCTCCAGGGTCAGATCAGCTAGCCCCATGTGAATGTCTGCATACTGTTAGGTGTCTTATATAGCATTAGATACCTACATCTAGGAACATGATGCATGCCCAAATAAACTGGGTCACTTATATGAAACTTCGTAATGTTGATCAGTGAACAGACTGGCCAACGCCCAAGAAACTTTCTTCTGGCCTTACACATTTTACTCCAGTTACTGCAATATTCACCATGTGTTCTGGATAATTTGTTAGGAGAAAGCAGATTATGGTAACGTATATTAATAGACACTCTTCCTTGAAAAATCTCATGGCTGGTAAAGACAGCTGAATTGGACAATAAAGGGTCTTAAAAAGCATCAGCCAACCCTTTCCTGCACTGAAGCAGTGTGCCAAATAAAATTAGTCAAAAGGGAAGGTTAAAATTAGTTTTTTAACAAAGGGTCTGTCCTGTCCATAGCTGAGAACCCAGCACTGGGTGACAGCATTTCAACCAGCTCAGCTGCAGGCAGGTACTTCGCTATGTTCGTGGTAGGGGAGATGATGACACCTCTTGAAAGAGCATTGAGTTCTCCTGAAGCTCTTCATGGAAGGAAGGAGGGACTCCAGGAAAGCTCTGATAGCTTCTCACTCTGACATCCCAGAAATGTAGAAAACAATGGCTAAAAGTTGAGAAAACAAGATACCTGCTTTTAAAGAAAACATTGGGATTGTTTAGGATTTCCCTGAAAGTCTATTAGACTAGGTTTTCGAGCCTGGATAAAGAACTGCTGGTCTGATGTCATAGCTGACCTCAGTTTGAGCAGGAGACTCATGGAGAGACCTCCTGTGGTCCCTTCAACCTGAATTATTCTGCGAGCTTCCCAATTGCTTTAACAAAGAAAGAGGTTTCTTCAGAACTGCGGATTGCAAGAGGCACTGGAGAGAAAACTGAAAAAGCACTTAGATACAAGTGCCATAAAGACACATTCAGTGGTTTCAGGTTTCTAAAGTTATCTGTGAACCCTGAAATGAGACATTTTATTGCTTCTCATGATAGAGTGAAACAGACTTCCCAATCAGCCAGAGACCAAGACTTGCCAATAGCACTGCTTAGGCTTACATGTGACCTTCATGTAAAAGCGTAGTCTCAGAGGTGACTGTCT
>NW_010536719.1:21102-21374 GCF_000687285.1 Phaethon lepturus | reverse complement strand
AGGAATTGGGTATTTCTGGGACCTGTCCAGCCCTGGAAAAGTCTTGGAACCTTCAGGAGCTGAGGCATGGGATACAAACCTTGATACAGCTATCAGCCTGGGGCTTGCTGATAGTAACTCCATAACTCTGGATCAGCTTCCAGTGGTGAATGCTCACCATGGCCAGGGCCATGAGCATTGCATAAATTACACAAGAATTGGTTTATGATTAATAGTCCATGCTAGGAGCAGCAAGAGCTCAGAGAAGACCTTCCATCAAGGGTGAAAATCTT
>NW_010536719.1:16070-21071 GCF_000687285.1 Phaethon lepturus | reverse complement strand
ACACCATTGAGACTGAGAGACAGAGAGGGGTTACCGGAGCACACCACACCAGCATCTTCTCCATGATTGCAGTTATGGGACCTGCAGTTATGGGATTGCAGACTGAGCCCTGCACTCAGAGAGGGCAGCTTCATGCCCTGAGCAATTCACATCGTCCAGCCAGATGGGGTCAGGCCCTTGCCCAAAATGAACCGAACCTGGGGCTGACAGCGCTGCCCCACAGCAGACCTGCCTGCACACCACGCTGGCTTCAGCTCTATCCCAGCCGTCACCACACACAGTTCCCCACCGCATCTCATGAAACACCTCGATTCTGCCAGCGCAATGATTCGGGCCGTTCACAAGCCGGACGGGAGCTGGTTCCGCAACACCTGGACCGAAACACAATTGCAAAGTGTTGGAGGAGCTTTGCATGCCTCAGAGCTCTGTGGAGTGAGCAAAAACCCCTCCTCACAGGGGTCTGGAAGCCAACAGGGCTTGGGTCCATGACATGTAAAGTAGCACTAGGTCTCTGGCCTCACAGCTTGATCCTACATCCTGGACTGGAGCTTTTGCAGTAAATCAATCACCTGCATAGTGATCATAGTTGAGCACCCAGGTTACTTCCCTAACAGCAGAGCACCGAAACAGGGAGGAGGGAACAGCACGCTGGTGGAAACAGTGCATTTCACAGCACTCTACAAATTCCTACAAATACAGGCCGTCCTTGTACCCCAAATTTCATGCCATGCTTTAGTGGTACCTGAGCACTCCACACCAGCATCTTCTCCATGGTTACAGTTGTGGTCCCCCCAAGGCTTGGCCCGACACTCGGTGAGGACAGTTTCAGCTCCTGCACAGTTCACGTCATCCAGCCAAATTTGGCCAGTTCTTTGTCCAAACCGAGCAGAGCCAGGGGCTGAGACCGCTGTCCCACAGCCCAGCTGCCTGCACACCACTTGAGCATCGGTCAAATCCCAGCTGTTGTCGCAGACAGTTCCCCACTTCTGCTCATGAAACACCTCGAGTCTCCCAGAGCAGTTGCTCGAACCATTCTCCAGCTGGACTGGAAGCAGCTCAGCAAATCCTGTGTTGAAAAATAATGAAGACCTCAGTCCTCTGTTGTATTTTGGTCTGTGCTGACAGGGTAGAGCACCGTGCTGCTCACTCCTGGATTGCTTCAGTCTGGCATAGACAGACATTGCTTGTTTTTTCATATCAGCTTAGCAGACTTCTGCAGCAGTATCAGTCCCTTGGAGTGGTAGTCTCCAGCTGACCTCTCTTGTTGATTAGTCCCTACTAAAATCAGCCAGGTCTATTTGAACCTTTATCTCACCAGAAGATGACAGTTACACCTGCAGCCTGTTATTGTGGTGGCCCAGACTATGGGGAGTAGCAGTGGGCTGGCCAGCTGAGCTGGGAAGGGACAGGGACCTGTGGACTAACAGTGGTCCAGGAGCACTGGGTTGCCTTATGGTCTAGGCTGTGTTAAGGACTCTTAGGATCTGGGATCAGCAATTTCTGTAAGGTAGAAAGAGTTGATTGAAGATTGCCAATATCAGATGCTGAAGTTTTCTAGCTCTGGTGTTGGTGAACATCAGGTATCTGGTGCTGGGATCTATGAGACAAGCCAGACAAACCTCACTGGACGTGCCTATTGCCTTCACAGATGTGAAGTAAATGCACACTGTTAGATTTAACATCTGCGGTCTGAGATATATACCTCCTCCTCAGAGTATGCAACCGCTGATGGGAACTGCTCAGGACTGGCTGCGCAGAGCACTGACCTGGAAGAACTACAGGCGTCCCTGACAGACGTATTTTTGTGAAGCTGTGTGAAAGAGGAACAAAAGAAAGAAGAATGGTAGTATCTGAGACCCAGAGCTGACATCTGTGGATGGCCTGCGCAGTAGCTGACTTGACTTAATCAGCAAGAAGATCCATCCTACTCCACACAGTCTCCTCTGTTGCACTATAAGAAGTGCAAAATTACTGTGTTGAAGAGTAGCTGAGCTGAGAAAACACCCCAAAATGAGTGTTTTCTCTGTCTGCTGTAGCAAACTGGCCTCCAGAAGCGATCCATGAAAAAGACTTAAATGAGGAAAGGGAGATCAGAATTGTCTATAGCTTTAGACACACCTTTTTCCAAAGCACTTTTGAAGCACTCTGTGTACTGTCTTTGGAAGACCTATTTGTGCTGAAGGACAGGTCCGTCAGGATCTGTCTGAAAGCATCACCCAGAAACAGCTTGCCATGAGTGATGGGTACCTGTACAAACCACGCCAGCATCTTCTCCATGCCCGCAGTTATGGCTTCCCCAAGGAGTGGCTCTGCACTGGCCGAGAGCAGCTTCTGTCCCTGTGCATTGACATCGACAAACCAAATGGGGCCAGATCCTTGCCCAAAGTAAGCCCCATGGGTAGCAAACAAGGCCTTCCCACAGCCCAGCTGCCTGCACACCACTTCTGCCGCGACCAAGTCCCAGCCGTCATCACACACACTTCCCCAGTGCTGGCCATAAAACACCTCGACTCTCCCAGAGCAGTGGGTCAATCCATCCGCTAATCGAAGCAGGGCAGGTTCTGCAAAGCCTACAGGGGAAAAAAGGGGAAAAATTCAGGAAAGTATTTGATGCAAAGTCTGGTGTATCTGTTCTCCACCTGGCAATGAACGTAGCATCTCTCAGTTTTGCATGGGAAAACATTGCATAAAGAAGCAACTCAAGCACTTCCTTCACCATCACAGTGTTAGCTGCTCAGCAACAGATTTTGCAAACTAAAACATACTTGGGATGGCAGAAGGCAAGCCCCAGTGTTGCTTAAATGTGGCTGTCCAGTGCTTTTAAGATGCTCTAGCCTCTATCTGCCATTGCAAGGGGTTTCAGTTATGCTGTGTGTCATCCTGCCAGCCCCTTATAGATGTCTCAGGTACCTTAACAGACACCAGAAGGGTCTAGATACCACTGGCCATGTGCATGGGGAGCCCTACAAGTCATTCCTACAGCACCATTGTCTTTTACCAGTGGCTCATGTGGTGATGGATTTTGCTTAAGAAGAGGCAAGACCACTTTAGGGCTCAACGGTATGAATCACTTTTTCTTACAGTTCTCTTAGGTGTTGGGGTCAGCACTGCTCCAAAGGGAACAGGGCCTCCTACAGCACCTCCAGCATCTCGCCACACCCCACAAAACCCACTCATGCAATGCAGAGTGGGATTTACCTGAGCACACAACACCAGCATCTTCTCCGTGCACACAGTTATGGCTTCTCCAAGGTTTTGCACTGCATTCGGAGAGGGCAGCTTCAGTTCCTTTGCAGGTCACATCATCAAGCCAAATGGGGTCAGGCCCTCCCCCAAAGTAAGCTGAAGAAGGAGCAGATAGATCGGTCCCGCAGCTCAGCTGCCAGCATACAACTTCAGCATCAATTATATCCCAGTTGTCATCACAAACAGTTCCCCATTGCTGGCGATAAAGCACCTCCACTCTCCCAGCACAGCGACTTGAACCGTTCACTAATTGCAGCTTAACTGTTTTTTTAATTTCTGCATTAAAAAAAGGAAAAAACAACAAAAATAGGATCAGGGATTGCACATGGAAAGATTGCCTAGAGATCAAAGGCAAGGAAAGATCAGACAAGACCTGGACTTGACAAGGTAAAGGCTGATGAGGATCAAGTTCTGTATCTTCCTCTGTGGTTTCAGAGCTCAGAATTAGAGAGACAAATAGCATAGATTGGGAATCCCTTATGAAACAGGACTGTGCAATTCCCACTGTGATGTTACTCCAGGGGTGGGGACTACAGATCAAGACATCCACATTTCTTATAGACCTGTTGGTGTCTTCATGTGAGACAGATGTCGAAATTCTAGTTAGTCAATGACATCTGTGGTGCTGCTTAGCTGGTCAAATATTGGCATTTGATTCAATTGCCCAAATAAGCGTTCAGCAGCATTTGCGATGCCATAGGTATTCTCCCTCAAGGTCTCCTTTAGGGCCTGTATCTCATCTGCCAGGTTGTGTCAGACGCGCCAGGGCATCTCTAATTGCACTTGGGAACTCTACATAGGGAACTGACTCCAGCTGAGATTTCATTGCTTGCAACAGGAAGACACCCAGCCCTAGTGGTGACACCTGCATTTAGAGATATATATGTCTGGATCTTCATATGGACCTGAATCCCATTCCAGCTCCAACTAGGGGGATGTACATTTGGAAATTTGCTTCATTGTTCAGTGCTGAGAGGAGCGGAGTTTGGGAAATACTGACCTGAAAGATGGCAATGGGCAGCCTGACAACCTCCCCATCCCCTTTCCACCTCCTGGAGACCATGGCCCACTTGATTAAGCTTTTATCCCCAATTAATCATGTAGAGGGGTAGGGTACACCTTCAAGCCTTCCCCACCCAGTTCCTGGAGCTCAGCATTCATTAGCATCATGCTGTGACATCCAAGTTAGGACTGTTTTTATTTTCTTGCACTCTCACTGTAGTGCACCGCGAAGGTTAATAGGTAACCTTTAGAAGTAAAAGGTTTAGTTTTATGGTCAGGATTGCCGTGGTCCAAAGGTATCCGCACCCTTCTGAGCATCGTGCAGATTTCTTTTAGGAGCAGCTGCGTTTCTGGAAATCTGGGGTGGTGTTATTGAAAAGCAGGTTTGTGTTTCTCTCTGTCGAATCAATGGTTTATTTGGTTGCTTCTCCAGAGAAGAGCTTTGAATGTTTTCTTAGCCCTCTCTTTCCTGCAGGCTTTGTGTTGTGTTTGTGCACACAACGTGCGCTCGCAGCCCAGACCAACCATGTCCTGGGCTGCCCCCAAAGCCGCGTGGCCAGCAGGGCGAGGGAGGGGGTTCTGCCCCTCTGCCCCGCTCTGGGCAGACCCCCCTGCAGTGCTGCGTCCAGCTCTGGAGCCCTCGGTACAGGAGAGACACGGACCTGCTGGAGCGGGGCCAGAGGAGGCCCCAGCAACGCTGCGAGGGCTGGAACAGCTCTGCTGGGAGGACAGGCTGGGAGAGCTGGGGGGGCT
>NW_010536719.1:0-16052 GCF_000687285.1 Phaethon lepturus | reverse complement strand
CAGAGAAGGTTCGGGGGAGACCTTCCTGCAGCTGCCAGGGCTGAGAGGGGCTGAGGAGAAAGATGGGGACAGACTTTTAGCAGGGCCTGTTGCGATAGGACAAGGAGTAACAGTTTGAAACTAAACGAGGGCAGATTTAGACTAGATCTAAGACATTTTTGACATTGAGGGTGGTGAAGCCCTGGCCCAGGTTGCCCAGAGAGGTGGTGGATGCCCCATCCCTGGGAACATCCCAGGTCAGGCTGGACGGGGCTCTGATCAACCTGATCTGGTTGGGGATGTCACTGCTCACTGCCGGGGGTTGGACTGGATGACCGTTACAGGTCTCTTCCAACCCAAACTATTCTATGACTCTATGACTCTATGTGTTGTGTTGGTTGGCAGAGGTTTTGGCCTGTTATCCTGGGAGGTCTGGGAATTGGCTTTGCTGAGCTCTGCTTTGTGTGTGTTTCTGCATGGTGAACTGCTGCTTGTAGCCGCTGTGCTCAGCGTGCAGCATTATTCTTCCTGTTCAGGTTGTTTGTTCCAGTCTTCACGTTTGCTAAAGTGTTGGCATTGCAGTCTCAACAGAGTATTTTGTGGGCACTTTAAGCCTTGCTGTCTGTTTTCATGGCTTTTTTAATGCATGTTTTGCAATATATTGTACTTCTATCCATTCGATTCCATTCCATCCCATTTTTCTTTTCCTATTTCCTTGAATCCCAAGCATCTCAGTTCTTGTAGCTCTATCAGACTCAGCTATGATACAAAACCAAAGTGAAACATTTTCACAGGTTACCTTGGCAGAGGAAGACTGGAAAATGGTGTGTGTGAAGGCTCAAAAAAAGAGGAAATTATGAAAACAAATAAAAAATGTGTAAAAATCTCACATTCTTAATGGCTATAGCAATGGACTATATTGTGCCTCAAAAAGACGAAAGAAGTAGGACTCCTACCATGTATCATTAACTAGCTAAGTTTAGTTTCCTGGTCTCCCTTTACTAGCAGTGAAGAAAAACAGCCACTTCTGGATCGCGATACGTTTTCTACTCCTGTGAAAGTATGTGTTGAGAAATTTTTAGTCATCTTAGTTACTATGACCAATGGAAACTCTGAAAATACTTAGGGAAGTTTGGATGGGCCGTAACTAATGTGAGGTTCCATTCTGTATTGCAAAAAAGTGTGTGGTGGGGAGGACAGAACCAAATCCATGATCTACGTGGACATGCGGTGTGCTTCAAAGCAGAGCTTATTATGTTTTATTAGGTCAAAGCCAAATGAAGATTTTTTTTATATTTGAGTTATATTTATTCTAGTATAACATATTTGTTTATATATGGTTTTATAACTATACATGGAGCATGAGAAAGAAAGAGTGGGTTTGGTTATATGAATCTTGGAAGCTCTGCTTTAAACTCCTGGTTAATTTAGAAACTTACTTTCCTACTTTCATTAAAAATATATGAAGAAAAAATCATTATAGTATTTCCAAAGTGAAATATTTAATTTAGGAAATACCTATGTGTCCTCACTTTAGAATTATTTTTTTAAGGCAGGTTTTATGTTAATTTCTGGGCTCTGGTATCTGTAGCACCTTTGTCATTAATTCCAAAGGAGCCATCCCAAGTCCTGTTCCAATACTGCTAATGAGACACATCTGCCCAGCTCAGGACTTGCTCACTTCATAACCACTGACTATCACCAGTGTTGGAGTGTCTCCATACAGACCATAAGAACAATCACAGGACTTCTCTGGCTGCTTGAATCACTCCCCAGGCTCATCTGGGGTGCAGATGTGGGTGGTGCATATAAGCAGGCAGCTAGATGTTGGAGTGAATCTGGGAATGATGTAACTCAACCGTGCAGCGCCCACGTAATTTATTTTGCATTCATAGACTTTTCTTTTCCACATAGGTATGGGGCTTTCAGTCCAGCTGACAGCAGTCATCTTCGTCCTGGTATTGGTATCTACACACCATCCTACTGCAGGTAGTTCTGCTCTGTAATGGGTTAATTTCGCTCTGTACTAAATCCATCTCAGAGATTATGAATGGATTTGAACTGATGCCCCCTGTGACTTTCTTCGCCACTGAAGGAGGTCCAGATTTAGATGATTTCTTTGGATTTCATGTGAACACAGATGTATATTCTGGGATTCAGTGTGCTTAACTGTAGGCATTAAAATTGAGCACCTGAGAGCTATTTGTCTAAGGTACGTGTACAGTCAATAGGAGAAGATGGGCCCTCCCAGAGCACATCTCTGATTCCCATGGAATTAATCACTCTGTAGGGAACGCAGTTTCTCCACGGTTTCTCTACAAGATGATTGCCTCAACGAGATACTTATCTTTTAGGTGGCTAAAATTTGGTGAGATAATATACCTAGATAACCTAATGTTGTCAACACTACAAAGGGAGGTGATAGGTAAATTTGTCTTGCATGATGTATGGCAGCTCTGGATGCTTGTAATTTGTAATGGATGGCTTCGTGTTTCAAATGCATCTACGTGCTTTTCTTCATCCTCAAATTTGCAGCTGCTGCTCCTGATCAGAGCTGTGGGAGGACGCGCTAATGCCATAGGATAAGGCCTGCAACTTCAGTGGGGAAAGGGCATCCTAAATGCAGGGCTTCTCACAGACTTCTTCCCCCTTAGCCTTTAAAACCCCTGTGATTGCTGGGCACAGCTCACCCGCTTGTCTCTCTCTCTCCTGTAGGTGGTGGCCACGATCCATTGCTTGTCTTGGGTGGTTATGAAGATGATGGTATTCGACTCAAATGTGTCTCTGAGAGGCTGTTTTCTGAAAACAGAAGTTCAGGTGTTGTGGACAGATGGTAGGGGAGACAATGTCACTGGGACTCCTCTCACCACCGGCAGCACCACTGCTAATGCCAGCAGCAGTATCATTCTAAAACCAGGATCTGGAAACTCTGTGTCCTGCAAAATAATTGATAAACTGCTGAAAACGTCAACAGAATCTTCAGTTGTCATTGCGGGTGAGTATGAGCTTGTGTCCTCGTGGTCTGGCAGGAAAAATAGTGAGCTGATGCGCACAGAGCAGATTATGCCAGGACCCCAAATTTCTTGTGGAATAGAATCATCAGTTTTCACAGATGTTTTCTTCTATGATACCTCTAGGTCTTTGCCCTGAACCACCATTAGTTTCCATGGACAATTCCCAAACATTGTCAAAATACTAATTTAAAAAAAAAAAGTGCGTGGTGCCATCTGGGGGAAGTGAAATCTTGTTATCAGGTCATGCCTATTCTCACTCGCATATTTCTCATTTTCTTCTGCTTCTATTTCTATTGCTATAACATCTAATGCAGTGGTTTACACAAATCTGATGGTGCTTTGTAAAATAGTCTCAGGATGTAAAAGTCAAAGTCAACTGCTCCTACAGCTGTCTAGGAACTAAATTTATATCTAAATTCATTTTGTTTTACTTTAGGCATGTAATCAAAGTATAAAGGTGGTAGTTCAAGGAAAGTTATAATTGATCATCTGAAATAATTTGCAGATGTCTTCTTTCCTGCCACCTCCACTTGGCTGGCGGCTTTTCTCGTGATCCTGCTCTTGAGCTTATTCCTGGTTATCTTTGCAATTTATAAACTCAGAAGTAAGTTCCACTCAATGCTAAAGTGATGAATGGTTCATACAATCCAGTTGAAAGACAATGTCACCATGTCCAGAATTATATGGGGAGGAGGGTACAGGATTATGAACAATCACCCTCGTGATTTTTCAAACGTAGCTTTTTACTGTATTTTTGCTTTCCTTGCATATCCATTTTTAAGCATCTCTTAGCTAGTCCAACACCTTGGGTTATAAACCTGTACAATCACATTTGCCAATCTGAATTGACGTATTACTATAGTGAAATTATCATTGCAACTTAATCTCTTTTTTTAAATAAAGCAGTTCTTGCAAATAGCTGAAATATGTTAGTGTACCCACATGTATCCACTGGCTTAATTTATTTGCAAGTCATTTTATTGCTTTATAAGCTAGTTTCAAACTAAGTCAGTTCTACAACACAAGTCTGTTGCCAAGACAGCATGCCAAGTATGCATTTTTTCTGCTTTCAGCATCCCTAGTTTTCTTCATGAAATTCTGTGTTTCTCATTATTTTAATGGAAGATATAAGTACATGTTAATCAAGATATTTTGAAAATAATTTTTTCCTTACCAACCATGGCAACCATGAAATATGAAAAGTTCCATTTGAAAACCTACAAGCAAGAAGAAAGTAAAATAACATTTTCCTTCTCCCTGCCTCTCTCTTCTCTCTCTCAGAGAACAATAAGACAACTACTCATGACAGTAAGTCATATTAATACTATATTTCATCATTAACATCTTGAAAAATATGCGCAACAGTAGAAATGTTGGCCAGAGGAATAAACCATGGGGCTATTTTATGGAGATTCTTGCATCCTGTTTAACCTCAGCCTTTCTGACTGCAGATGTTGAAAGAAGAGGTAAAAAGCTTTTGGCACAAGTCAACTTTTGTGCCAAAACTTTCACACGTTTTCTTGCCCCTGACCCACTATCTAAAAGTTTACCATTTCTGGAAAAATTACATTTTGACAGTTCCCCAAGCTGTCATGTCCAGGCTCCCTAGACCGTTAGAACATTTCCTAGTGCCCTTATGCAAAACTGTGATAGAAAGACCCCTCAGACACCCCAAATACCATGTTGGAGTGGTGTTAAAGCTGCCACACATATGTGATTGAGCAGGGCATAGAAGTGGCAACGTGGCCTGGACAAAAGGTGTGTCCTGACCAATTTTTCCCTGCCAAGACCCACTCCACCTTTCAGTAGGTGCAAAATATTCAATGCAAAATTTTGTTTCAGGTAAAACCTGGAGATTCTTATAAAATGTTTTTTTCTATAAATACTCTTGTATTAAAAAAAGTTTTAGGAAAAAGATAAAATTACATAGCTTCTTTTAGTTAACTTGCATCTTTCACCAGCAATGAAGGAAATCAGGATGCAGTTCAGAGACGGAACCCACCTTACTCCCCTGAATTGTACATGGAGGTTTCTGACTCACTGACGACTACAGAAACAATTTTTTTAAGATTAAGTTTCCTGGGCTAAAGGTAAACTTTGTAAACCTCCGAAGAATCCAACATATTCTGCACATGCTAGGAAGTTATTTTCATTTTTTAAAATGAAAACGTGATTGTTTGTCTGAATATTTACTTCAATTTCTGAACAGTTTAATCTTCAGGATGAGTTGGGAGGTTTTTTAGGACTTCTGACTTACAGAAGAAAAGCAGAATATTTCTAGTGGCTGTCTTATACTGATGGTAACTCTAAAGGAAAGAAAATACCCGTTCGCCATAGTCGAGGGAGTGAACTGCCGCCCAGGAACTAATCTCAAAAATTTGCATATAAACAAAAAGTTTTGCAATTAAAAAAACAACAGAGTATGTGGGAACAAATCTATTGATACTTTTATTAAAATTAGCATCCAGTCGTCCCTGAAACACTTCTCATCTATTTGGCAGAATTTTGCCACCTCTCGGATAATGTCAATATGACTTGTGAAATAAAACTGAGTATGTAATAAAATATCAGAGAACAAAAAAGTCTTTTTACTGTGAAGACGTTTGAGTACTGGGACAGGTTGCTCTGGAGAGGTTGCGGAGTCTCCATCCTTGGAGGCATTCAGAACCCAACGGGACACAGCTCTGGGTCAGGCCCGCTTGAGCAGGGTGGGTGCACTAGACGGATCTCCAGAGGGTGGGCTAAATGGCTCTCCAGAGCTCTCCTTCCAACCTCAGCCCCTCTGTGACGCCCTAAAACATGGCTCTTGGCTGCTGGTCCCTCAGTGGCTGTGAGTTTGAACAGCAGAGAAAGCATGGCCAGATGCCACAATGCGTTTTGTGCTTATCTCTAGCATTTCTGTTTCAACTGCTGCAACGAACTGGAGGAAACAAGGTTTTTATTTGTCTTTCGGTCAATGCCTGTATTGTACTTGTTTAAACTGAGGCTATTAAAAATAATTTACTTTTGAAGTCTAGTTACGTCTAGTCTAGCTCCCTCAGATACAGCAGTCCTACTTCTCGTCCTGACTAAAAGGCTCCTTTGAATTAACAGATATATTGAAGGCCTGGCAGACCCAGTTTTCAAAAGATCCAAAAACGGGCCAAAAGACATGTGGTCTCAAAGGTTCTTTTGGCCATTCTACCATACACTATTGAACTAATTTTAGTTTCCTTTTTCCTTTTCTGGGGCCCCTATCATTCCAATTTTCAATCATTATTCCTAATGGACTCTCCGGAGGTATTTCTAGTAATTCGCTCCCTTTCTTCTGGTCCTGGGTTCTCGATTTTGTCTGACCCATCTAGGAATTTTTACTGTGGCAATTCCTACAGCCCTTGGCTACCAGTAAGAGTGTCTTTCTTTACACAATACTATGCAGTCAGTGGTCAAACTGGTTTGAGCTGATACACCAGCAAAGTAAATTTCTCCTGTAAAATACCCCTTTTTATGCTGCAGGAGAAATCCATAAAAGTACAGAAGATTACACTTCATCACACTAATCAGATGAACATATTTCACAGTACCATGGAGAAACATCCGTTATTGCTTTTACAAAGCCATGTTTAAGGTTATCTGGACACAGCTCGGTTGTTTCAACACAAGCACTAAGACCCATCCACGGATGGGTGTGCTAATGCCGTTCAATCACACGCTAAAGCCATTCAAGCACACCCTCCTTAAAGTATTAGTTTGGGGTTTTCCCCTTAATTCGGTCCTCTGAAGTGCTTCATTTTACCAGGTGAATTTCTTGACCAGTCTTTTTGTTCCCACCTTAAGGGAAGGTACCAGCGTAATGAAGATAATAATTCTGCCTTATCTTAGCTTTTGCTGTACAGAGCACAGTGGAACAGGTGGAAAATTCAACGTGTTTGTTTTTAAAAAAGTAAGGAAATGGTGTGTTCATATTTAAACATAATCTCTTTCAGAGATAGATCAACTCAAGGATGAACTGGGTAAGAGCATATTTTTACTTCCTTGTTACGTTGTTTTTCAGTATCCTTTGGTTAGAAGAATCCTCTCTGTTTAGAAAAGTTAAGTATCATGAAAAAGGGCCCATGTTGAAAATGGCCTTCTATTCTAAAGGCAGAGATTTAAATTACGTTAATGAAATCCGGCATTGTTACCTTCAATGTCACCTGGTTTTAGCCAGTGGATTTTACCTATCTAGTCTAAGCTAATAATCTAGGCTTCGTCTACAGGATGGATATCTTCAGAGGACATTTTATCCCCACCTATTTTGAAATTATATGCTGAACTTAATGCCAGGCCTCAGATCCCTAAATGAAAACCTTCATTCACTGAAATTGTCACTCACATTTTGTGTGGTTTTGTCTTGGAAAATGTAACGTTCTCTGCTATTTTGGGGTTTGATGCTTTGTTTTTCAGCTGAGGAGCAGGACAGCTTTCAGAAGGGTAAAATAAATAACTTTTTTTTTCTACTTTGCATTTAGTACCACATGCTATTCTTTTAACCATGCCCTGAAAGATGCTTTGCAGGTGACCGTTCTAATAAAATATTGGTGTTTTATGCAATTTTGAATACTAGAGTTGGAAAACGCTCCGAGACATTCATATTTGCAAAGATTAACTCCCCTACTCCAACCAAAAAGAGAACTGAAAAGTTTTCTTATGTGTATGTATACACACATCTCTCTATTTTCAGCTATAGGTATATATCTATAGATAGAGCGTATATAGATATTTATATCTTTTTCTAGCTATATAAATATCAGGTTATATTTACACTGTTAGAAAAAAATTAAGTGAAACATTTTATTTATTGCATCTCAGAATAAATCACTCCCTGATTGTTTCTGAGGTTTCCCATTATTTAATTTGTCATGTCTTGTGTTCAGGAATAATTGTGCACCACATTATTTAATACCAGAGAAAACTTACATAATGTACAGCTATTATTCTACAAAGATTAACAGATTAATCCTATATATTTTAATGAATATAAACATAATAATAAACAGAATCATCCTATATAGAGAGGTAACCTGTATACTAGTATTCCAAAATGCATAGTGAGTGTACCATAATTTGCCTGATTTAGTCATCCTAACTTGTAATTGAATATCGTTTCTTTGTAGAAAAACAGGATATGTTGTCCAAAATTGGTAAGGACATTAAGTTAACTTTGGTCCTTAAAAATAACTTAAATTATTTGTGATAAGAAATACCACTTTGGAACTGAACTGTGCCACTGTTTGAGCACTTCATTCCCTTCCACACTTAGACTTAGCTGTCCCTAAAAAGCAGTGTTTATCTGACACAGTCTTGGACTCCAGAACATCTGTTTCCATAAAAAGGGAACATCATTTCACTTCTTTAAGGGTTTAATTTTTGTTGTAGCTGAGTAGAAAACATATTTTCCTTTCTACTAACAAACTGATATTTTTGAAAGAAAGAAAAAGTATATAATTTTATATGCATTTTAAGTATTGGCCATGTGAAGCTCCTGTTTGTCATCTGACAGGGTCTGGAAGCATGGCCACAGGCCTGCAGGTGGTTCAACTTACCTAACTAGTTATCGAAATTTTGGGCATCGAGGCTAAGGCAGTATTCTTGGCTCCCTCATTGAGATATGAACGCACCGAAGAGTAGTTTCAGATAGTTGGTAGAAACAGCGGAGAAGAAACACTTTCAGATGTGCCATTCTCTACAGAGAGCCCAGGTGACTAGCTTAGCGCTGCAAAGCTTAGCTAGCATCGTTTCCCCAATCCCAGGTCAGGTCAAACTTAAGTAATATAGTATTAGAAATATTCTTATTAGCACAGAAACCCTACAGAAGAGCCTTGCCATGCATGTGGCTGATACAAATTTCTGTCCTTTTCAGAAAAAGTTCAGAAACAATTGGGCGAGTTGAAAGCTGAAAACTAATTTTATCACATCTACACCCCTCCTCAGTCATACTGAACTAAAATTAGGTATATTAACACTCTGTAGCAATTCTAATTAATCATTCAATTCTTCTCTTACAGAGTTCAGAAGAGCTCATAGCAATGCAGGTAAGCCAGGTCTTGCCTGCCATAACCTCATGTTATTTTGTGCACATACCAGAGTGTATTCCTTGTACTATGGAAAACTCACAGACTGTCAGAATTTCGGGAAATTTTGCAGCCCTTTGGTTGAAACAGGCACCCAGTTTTTCTTAGTCATCTCCCATCTGCACAATTCTCGGTATCACGACTTGGAATGAATCATTTCTGCACCAGCTAGGACCTTTTACATATTATGTGGCTTCCAGAGATACAGCTTTGTGTTTTGATCCAAAAAATACGGCTGGCAGATGGGTCTAGAGAGCCTGGATCCCCTCGGTAAAGAATAATTAATAAAGGCACAGTGAAGCCAGAGAACAGGCATGCGCTGGTGGATATTATTTCTGCTTTTGCGTTTTTGTCTGACAAAAGCATACTGTATATTCCTAGGGTATTCCTTAATTCCTTAAGTCTTAATAAGGACTTAATTCCTTAAGTCTTTTTAATTTTATAATTTCTCTCCTTTATTCACTTCCTTTGAGATTACTGTTTATTTTCATGAAAATCAGAAAAAACTCAGTGTTTTGCATTTTTTATTTTTTACTTTCATATGTTAATATCACTCTGGACGAGAACTGCAAACATCCCCGCATCAGCATTAAGGAGAAAAAAAGAGTCATGTCCTCCACCCAGAAAGATATCCTGCCCAAAGCGGTGGTGGTAGCTACTGAAGGGTTTTCAGAAAAAAACATTACTGGGAAGTGGAGGTGGGGGACAAATCAGAGTGGGATCTGGGTGTGGTGTCTGAGGAAATTAGAAATACTCTGAAGAGGAACACAAGTGCTTTCTCAAAGGGGAATTTACTCAATCTGCAGTTTTCTCAGGGAGAATACATCTTAACTCGTGCGAAGTGTGTAAGAAATCGCAAGCCCTGCAGCGTGGTAGGTGTTTTCCTGGATCAGGAATTGGACGAGATTTCCGTCTTCGATGTTGAATAAAAGTCTTTCTCTTTTGGGTTTTCTGGGACTCTGTATCCATTCTTCAGTCCAGGCTCTGATGGCAGATGGTTGGGAGTACGCCCTGTACACACTTAAAACACATTGCCCTCTCTGCGACATCCTTCCACAGGGCCAGGAGGAGACTAATAAATTAATGACGAAGTGAATCACAGAGGTTGTGAAAGCAGAGAGGAAAAAAAGTAATGTTGTCTCGTAAAACCATGGTCAAGAAAGAAGTATTTCTTAGGGATTCACCTTGTACTAAGAATTAGTTTTGTAAAAATCCAGACCTGTCAAATATTGCAGGGTTTTTTCATTTTACCTGGAGTGAAGGAACATGGATTTACTTCAATATTTGTTACATTTGTTGTATATTCATTTCTGACTAATAAATCCATCAGAACAGCTTACCAAGGAGAGTATTTAATACAAATTTCAAATTTTATATAAAGTCAGAAAACTATTAACAACAATCGAATTGTGAATGATGAAATGCAAGTAGTCTTTTGGGGGGTCTGCTTGTAAGAGATGTTACATGGTAAGGGTGAAATCCACAGTTCACATACTGGATGTGAAAATTAGGAACAATTGGGAAAAACTGGGAACAGTTAGGAAGAGTTGTTTATATGTAAGCAGTTGCGTAAGTTATTTTGACTTAAAGGATGTGAGTCAAGAGATAGATTCAGTTGTCCAAGTGTGGAAGTCCACACTTTTGAGCTCCCACTGGGATTTATGGAATTCTCATACCCTCCTAAAGCAACAGCTGAAGACAGGAAGATGGCCCTCACTACAAGAAGGACATTTTGTTGCTGGAGCGTGTCCAGAGGAGGGCAACGCAACTGTTGAAGGGTCTAGAGAACAAGTCTCATGAGGTGTGGCTGAGGGAACCGGGGTTGTTCAGTTTGGAGAAGAGGCGGCTGAGGGGAGCCCTCATCGCTCTCTACGACTACTTGAAAGGAGCTTGTCTCTTCTCCCAAGTAACTTGCGACAGGACGAGAGGTAATGGCCGCAAGTTGCTCCAGAGGAGGTTAATATTGGATATTAAGAAAAACTTCTTTACTGAGAGAGTGGTCAAGCATTGGAACAGGCTGCCCAGGGAGGTGGTAGATGCCCCATCCCTGGAAACATCCCAGTTCAGGCTGGACGGGTCTCTGAGCAACCTGATCTAGTTGAAGATGTCCCTGTTTACTGCAAGCGGGTTGGACTAGATGACCGTTAAAGGTCCCTTCCAGTGCAAATTATTGTATGATTCTAGGATTCTAAGTCTTCATGTGGTGAGTGGCCCAAAACTGAACACAGGATTCAAGGTGTGGCCTCACCAGTGCCGAGTACAGGGGCACGATCACTTCCCTACTCCTGCTGGCCACGCTATTCCTGATACAGGCCAGGACGCTCTTGGCCTTCTTGGCCACCTGGGCACACTGCCGGCTCATGTTCAGCCGGCTGTCAACCAGCAGCCCCAGGTCCCTTTCCACGGGGCTGCTCTCCAGCCACTCCTCCCCAAGCCTGTAGCGTTGCATGGGGTTGTTGTGGCCGAAGTGCAGGACCCTGTTCAGCCAGGCCGGTCGCCTTCCCCGCCAGCTCTTCTTACGGCACATGGGGACGGCCTGCTCCTGCGCCTTTAAAATTTCATTCTTGAAGAATCTCCTCCTTGGGACTTCTATTTCTGTGACAAGCCAGTACACTGGGTGAAGTGGCTCTCTAAGGGACAGCCTGGAAAGTCTCTTTATTATTAGAAATGGTGCATTAGCCAGATTAGGTTAAGCCAAAATATCTCCATGCAAAATTTATGCAAATGCCCTGCCATTCAGCTGCCACCATCTCTGGTGTGAATCTCACTTCTAAACATTCCTGTGACCTCTGAATACCCTCTGAGTGCCCTCACGTCACCTCCAGCTCCTGCTTCTTTCTACGTGTCCCCATCCAAGCCACAAGTTCGAGTAGGTCTTCAGTTTGGTCAAGCTGGCCACCCACATCACAAAGAAGACAAAATTTAACGGGAGAGATAGCAGAGAGAGTGGGATTTCATCTCAGCTGATTCCAAGGAGAGCAGTTCTGGTCTTCTGGATATCTGGGAGTGCTGCCACGGACCCTCTGATCTGCTTGTCTCTCCAGTCTTGAGACAGTCTTCACGGCTTCTCTTCTCCTCTGGTTGTCTCCCAGTTCTCATGGTTTGTATGAGCTATTCCCCCTTTAGCCCTTTTCTGTCACAGAAAAGGTCTGATGGTGTAGTTAGGACATGCTCTAAAAGGTTAAGGTTTTCAGGGGATTCACCCATGCAAAAGCCATCTACCTTTGAGAAACACATAGTCTGGCAGTTCTGGCTTCAGCATCCTCGGAAGCACAAAGTGGAAGAGAAATACTAACATGAGAAATAGTAAAAAGAGTGCGAAAACCCTGTCTGCTCTTTTGGGTTTTTGGCATATTTCTATCCCAAGAGAGTGCTTGTGTAGTGTGCACGTTCAAGAGAGCTAAACTACAGAAGTGAGGACTGGGCCCAGCCAGAGATGTGGAAGCATCAGCACGTCCCTCAAGGGAAACATCTATGTGTCCGAAAAGAGCCTCTCTTTCCATTTTGGCTTTAGGTAAAATACAAGCTCTGATCTGTGCTGTTCAGTCAGTGTTCCTCTTTTTGTGCCAAGTTCCAGATTTTGGTCATTCTGGGAAATAAGATGGGAGAAGTGCTTGGGGAAACACAGCTAAAGCATGACCTTGGGCTATGGTGGCTCTCTCTAAAATGTTTTCACTGGAAACCCTGTGGTCTCTGATCCTGCAGGATTGAGGACTGGTTAACAATTGAGCAGTGAGCACCTTTCCTAGGTTGGGGCCTCTATCCACATACCTTGGAACTCCACTTAAGTTTCAGGAGCTCCATTTAGGCTCCAGAAGCTCTGACTAAGCTCAGGCTTTGACCTTGAATTCCTCTCTGACCTATGTTATAGGTGTGTTGGTCTCAAGCTCCATTACAGCTATGTCCATTGTAGGTGATGAGTTCCACTGATCTTCAGCAACAGAAGACTTTTGTAAAAACCAGGTGGGGAAGCTCACCATCCCTCCACCGTCCTGTAATACTTCATAAATATGAATAAATTTTGAACGAACAGCAGCCTCCAAATTCCTGGCACGCAATGAAGGGAGCAGAGTGGGTGGGGTGGAAAAACACAATGGAATTGAGTTTCAAATGCTGAACACAGAGGCCAAACAGGCATGGTGTTGGTTAACGCTCATTCCCTATTTCCCCTCTTTTGAGCAGTAGCTCAAACTTACTTTTTTCCTTTGAGAAAGCCGGCTACTGTACCTTCCAAAAGTTGATTCACTTCAGGATAAATGGAGCACCTTAATTTATGTGGTCACCCTTTGATGGCAATGCAGACTTTGACACTTGTGCTCAGAAAGATTTATTGCAATTAGGCACTAGCTAGTTCCTTGCAATCAGGAATGGTGCAAACAAACCCAATGTTCAAGAAGGACCACACATCCCGGTGTTGCCTCATCAGCAACCTGCTCCGGCCCTTTTGGCAACAGTAGCTGCCCGTCTCCTCAGAACGAACTCTCAGTTGCTGGAGTCTGTTGTGCTGTGGTCATGTCAATGCAGGAGGAGAGAGGCACGCTTTGTTCAAGTCCTTGTTCTCTTCCCAATATATCTCTAACAGCTGACTCTACACCTTCCTTTATTTTTTCCCTGTGTTCCAGAAACTACCCTGGAATGAAGGTTTTACTTTCTGTTCCATCATCTTCTCTGCAGCCTCTTTCTTCATTTCTTCAACATGTTTCCTTGCTTCTTCCATTAATAAGCTTTCCAGCCTCTCTCTGATATCTTTCTTCATACTTACAGCAGAACCAGAAGGGGTAAATCCAGCACAAGCCATAAACAATGACGACAAGACTAAGACCGACAAGCCCTGCAACCTGGAGAAGAAAATATTAAAATTAATGATGTCACTAGACTTTACAGTCCTAAAAATATTTTGCACCTGAGAGGAGTACTTTACTTTATTAAAAACATCGCAGCATTATTAATCCACTCAGTTCTTATAAAATACATTCCTTGCTCCTGCCATGGCTAGATGACAACAGATGGTGAGACACTCACTGAAACAAGGCATCTCTCTCAAACAGTGCATTTTCTTACTTCTTACTTTCATGAAACTTGCTTTATGAACCATATGCAAAACACATGCATAACCCTGGAGTATGCTGGTCAAAGTTCAGGTTTTAGCAGCAGAAGGAACATGCTAACTGCTATTGATATACATTAATTAAAAGCAGAAGCAGCAAAAAAATGGTCATGCAAATGTAGCAAATGTATCAAATAAATATAATAATTACAACTTAACACTTCATTCTCCAGATGAGATGGTTTCCATATTGCTATACATTGCAGAATCTTCACGCACGCAAAATAGGTGACAATAAAATACATAAAATCCTAGATTCCTAGAATGCTTACCTGAGATTTTATGTAGAATTCACTGTGAAATCCTGCTGGTTTCCTTTGGTCTGCACTTTCAGTTCTGTTTCCTTCATTTTTTGAAAATACACAGTCTATATATCTGCCATCGCACAGTAGGATCACGCACCAAATCAGAGGAGGAAGTAATGCCTTAAGAATTATCTCACACTTCCAGCCGTTGAAGCATTTCCTCTCACAGCGAGCCCAGGGGATGCACGCACGGTGGGAGACCAAGCTCAGGAGCAGTGTAATCAATGCTGGACGGAAAAAGTAGGAAGCAACGTTCCATTTCTTTCATGACTCGTTCTGGGGACATTTACATTCGATCTCCATTATTGCTTCGACCGCAATCAGAATTACGGAATAAAGTGATACATCATAATGATTTTTCCAAAACCTGAAGAATTGCTTTCTATCTGTCATTTCGTTTGGTGGTTGTCTAAGGAAGTCTTCTGTGCCTCTATATCACACAGCACATGTCTGCAAATGTTTAAGGAGCAGGAAGGAAGTGAAAATTAAAATTGGGTAGGCAGAGAGCTACAATCTCACTTTGCATCTTTTGAAACTTGTGGTTTCAGATGTCAAGTGTTCTGTACAGAATCACGAAACACAGGCTAGCCGAGTTTGGAAGGGACCGCCAGAGGTCATCTGGTCCAACAGCCTGCTCAGGCAGGACCACCTGGAGCCAGTTGCTCAGGATCATGTCCAGATGGCCTTTGACTATCTTCAGGGATGGAGACTCCACAACCTCCCTTGGTAACCATGTCTCTGAGACTCATAGACCAGTGTGGAGCTCAATGTCCTTGATACATTTTTCTGTGCATGTGACATATCCTTGGAGACGCACCTTGCTTGAGTAAGAGGCAACGGGAACAAGCTGCAACATGGGTAATTCCGATTAAATGTAAGGAAATTTGCTTTGGTAGCTGTTTACTATGAGGCTGGTCAAATATTAGAACAAGGTAAGGAAACTTCATCCTTGGAGGTGTTCAGTGCTCCAGTATCCTCATCTAACTAGACCTCCTTTGATCTCGGCGTTGGACTAGATGATCTCCAGAGGTTCCTTCCAACCTAAATCGTTTTGTGTTTCATTGGTTTTCCAGGCCACATCTGCCAAGGTGAGGCCAGCAGCGAGGGGAACCCTCAGGTCACTGGGCGCAGCTCCCCCCGGACACGTGTCCCCGCCAGCCAGGAGTGGAGCAGCTCTGCCGGCTCTCTTCAGAGGGAGCACGCCACGGCAAGAGGGCAAGAACAACTGTCCGCGTCTAAACGAACCTTCTTAACTCGCCTCCTACAGCCCCTCTGCTGATCAAGCTGCCTCTGCAAGGGACACCGTAACCAGCTGTCCAGAGCCCATGGAACTGCCCTTGGCTGTTGACATCACCCCGGGTTTTGGGAGGAGTTGGCAGGATGCAGGACCTGGAGAGCATAACTGTCTGAGGCTGCAGCCATCAAAACCCTATGTCCTCCTTGGCTGCAGGGGTGGACCTGGCAATGCAGATGCTGATTTCTGTGAGCAAGAGGAGCATCTTCAGGGGTTAAGTGCAGCTCGGTAGTGTGGAAGCCTGGCTGTCGGAACGAGGCC
>NW_010536718.1:0-20380 GCF_000687285.1 Phaethon lepturus | reverse complement strand
ACGTGCTGAGGGTGCCCTCGATCCCACTGTCCTAAACTTTCCTAAATATTGTTAGACTGGTAACTTTCCTAAAAATGGTTAGAGTACAGAAATGCAACCATCCACTCTGTTTACTTTGCTAGCAGAAGCCCTGAGAAGGTTTCAGCCCCAATGGACTAGCAGTGACTGCCACACGCAGTTCTCTGGCAGCGTGCACACATCAGCGTGGACCAGGGCCCATTCCCTGAAGACGCAGTTTTCAAGTTATGGCACAATTTAATCGAGTGGTCCTGACGTGCAAGACTGGAAAATACTGCTGAAGAAAGGATACTGTGAAAAAAAAACCACTGCAACAAAGTGTTCATAAAAACATGCAGTACTAGTGAGATATGAGTCCGATGAGACATCTTCAAAGCAGTCCTCCCTACATGCTTCTCTCTAGAAAGTAGTCAAAATTTTGCAATATGTTGGAGATCTAACCTTGCAGTGGGTTCCCAGATTAAAAATCTTATTTTGAAACCAAAATTAGCAAAACCAAGTTCATCCTCCAATGGAGAAAGAACTTACGGCTGCATTTTTATTTCAGGTAAAACCTACAGGAGAACTGAAATTCAAGTGGCAACATCTCCAAGGAAACAGCTGGAAAAAACTTGTGGTCTTTGCAGATGCTGTAGTATTCTGTATTCAAACATAAATTGTACTATACTGTACTTTGCACTCTGGGGGGAAAAAAAAAAAAATCGCAGACAAGGTCTTAGTAGGATGCCACAAACTGTGCATGCAGCAAAATAAACTTCTTGTGCTAGATGTCAATGCGAAGAATATATTCTTCACATCAGTTCACTAAAATATAGCTAAAATTAGCAACATGAATGCTGTCACAAATAATTTTTTAGTAATTGCTGTACATGTTCTTTTCTTGTCAAAAGAAGTGTTCTTTAGCACCAAGGAATCGCGACTGCCTCTCTCCACACATCCAAAGCCAAGCAAAACCGAAGGAAACCATTTTCACGTTTGCCTCTCTTCTTTACTGAGCAGTGACGTGATATGGACATTTCCTAACCGCATCACAGACCCACAGCAGGGTTTGGGTGGGAAGGGGCCGTCAGAGGCCTCTAGTCCCACCCTGCAGTGAGCAGGGACATCTTCACCCAGAGCAGGTTGCTCAGAGCCCCGTCCAGCCTGACCTGGGCTGTTTCCAGGGACGGGGCATCCACCACCTCTCTGGGCAGCCTGGGCCAGGGCTTCACCACCCTCATCACCAAAAATTTCTTCCCTCTTTTAGTTTAAAACTGTTACCCCTGTTTTAAACAGTTTAAAACCGTTAGCCACTGCTGTGGCTCCAGGCCCTGCTAAACAGTCTGTCCCCATCTTTCTCCTCAGCCCCTCCAAGCCCTGGCAGCTGCACTAAGGTCTCCCCGGACGCCCCCGGCCGGCCCCCCCCCGGCCCCCCCAGCCTGTCCTCCCAGCAGAGCTGTTCCAGCCCTCGCAGCGTCGCTGGGGCCTCCTCTGGCCCCGCTCCAGCAGGTCCAATATTTTCCATGGTATAAAATTCCCAGTTCAAATTGACACCCAGGCAGCAGCAATAGGGAAACGGGACTGGCATATATCCTAAGCAAACAAGAAATAGGTAATCCAGAAGATCTAAAATTATCTTTAAGCATCTGGGTACTGCCTGCATGCTGTCCTCCCTCACGCTCTGGCCCCTGTCACAAGTACTTGTCGAGATAGCCCACTTTGGCTTTTCAACATCCAGGAACATTACACAGCTGGAAACACACGGAGAAGCTCTTCACTTCAGCACTCAGCAGCTTGGATCAAAGTTGTGGTTTTCTGCTTTACAGGGGTTTTCGGTGGGGTGGCAGAAAATTATTATTTTTTTAAACTGTCTATAATAGAGCTATTCTGTTTAAGTCCCTCAGCATACATTAATCTTACACCAACAAGAGTTTCTCTTCCCATACCGTTCGCCCGCTTCCCCAGTTATATAACCTATATGCCTGTAAAAGCTTTCTACAGCTCCCATCACTGCTAATATAAGATAAATTAACACACAAAGGTAGTCCCGACCTTGACTTCACGCACACGGGATGAACTGATGCCACTCTTAGTCACAATGCCTGGAAAATCAAATAGGAGAAAGGGCTGCAGCTCTTTCTTATATAGCTCCTTTCTTCACGATAATGCTTAATGTATCCTAAAAGCACATCTGTCCACCCTAATGACGGTACTTGCAGAAAGACTCTAAAATGGAGGCCAGCAATTTCCTATCCTCATAAGCTCTGGAAAGAAGCCCTCAACAGTAACAACCTGCAACAGGGCCAAATCAGAGAGGTGGGAAATAGCAGCGTTTGGAGAAGGAAGACACCCATGGTCATGCAGGCTGTCTCCTTCGGCACCAAGAGCAGGATGGTTCCCCGCAGCGTGTCCTCTGGAATGCTGCTCACAATAACAGTATTGTCTGGAAAAAGCTACGATGGAATTTGACTCCATTACGAAGAAGCATCTGCTGATGTTCATTTTCTACCTAATACGATGAATGTTCACAGCAGTGGCGTTGGCTGCAGTGGGTTTATTTTCAGATTAAGAGAGAGATATATATATTAAAAAAAAAGGGGATAAAGCAAAGGTACCTGAAATTACAGCAATTTTCCATGACCCATGCTCCTCCTTGGCTATTCTTTCTGCCTCCTCCATTAGTAACATACCAAATCCCTGTAATAGGAGAAAAAACAGGAAGAAAAGATAAGTCCTGTAAAAATAGAAAGCATAAGCAAGGTCAGAATGTAAGCATTAGTACAGTTCCAAGAGACTCATATTTTTGGCACAGTAATGATCCTGTGATCAGGACTATTGCTGAATATTACAGGAGAGGGCTTGAGAAGAGGTGTACCAACACTAAGCTTTACAGTGGAGCTTTCTCAGGGTTTTGTTTCCGATCACGGAATTATTCATAGGCAGTTCTAGTGTCTGGCTGCTTCTCAATGGCAGGAACAGAATGAAGTTACATCCACTGACGGTAAGTCACCTTGGTAGGCACCCCTTAATTCCTGGCACTGAACAAGTCCTCCTGCTGAGATAACCAGTCCTGAAGAACAACCGCCCGTCTTAACGGCTACTTTACTAGACCTGGGTTTGTGCTAGTGAATTAAACAAAGCCGAGCACAAACACCAGATGCAATTGCCCGCGCCGCAAACTGCAGAAGGATCCCAGAGCCATTCTGACCGGGGACATCGGACCCTACAGACCCAGAGCTGGGCCCTGCTGCTGTTCACTTTTCCAATACAGATGTTGCCGTAGCGCCTTGTAATCTTCTATTTCCACAACCCCTCCAGGAGTCGGGAGCTGTTACCGTGCTTCTTTCAGGATGAAGAATTGAGGCACGCAGTGACCTCAGGGCTTGTCGGGGCTACGCACAGAGGCTGTACCGAACCGCTGTGTGACCCTTAGAAACGAAGGCGAGGCTCAAGCTCTGTCCCGCTCTCTTAAGCTCAACTGTGACACAGGAGACGCCAAATCAAAAAGAACTGCAGAAGAACATGTTAATATTCTGGACCAGATCCATGGCTCTATTCACGTTTGGAAATCTTGCACAGCAGGAGTGCTACTGGAATCACAATAATGCTTCAAAATAAAGGAAGAGCCTTTCCACTCTATTTAACAACTGCGTTGTCCTATATATCTGGGAATAATTGATTGGATTAATTCACTCCTAACATTAGGATGCAGGAATTCTACTCGGCTCTTTGTTCACCTATTTTCCTGACAAGATGTACAGAATTGGGCTGTGGCGACATTGAAGTAGATATGATTTAATTCTAAAAAACAGTTAACACTTACAGGCATTTTTAAATAACGCATAGAAATCTTCATTCTAAAACATCCTTCTAATCAGAAATTGCCCCCACAACTGTGAAGAACACTTTCTGATTAACCTCTTGAACACAGACTATTCCGAATGAACATGAGTGCGTCATACGCTGTGAAATTTCAATTTGCAGCCTATTTTAATGTTTGTAGTTGGCTACTTTCAATTTATTTTCTCTCTTTTTTAAAATTTTATTTTAATTTTTTTTCAAATACTTAGGATGACCACTTTCTCCTTCCTAAATTTTCAAGTGTTAATATTTTATAGTGGAAACATCCACTCCTTTTTTTCTTCTTTTTTTTTTTTTTCCCTAGCCACTGCCTTATGGTCACACATCATCAGCATCTAGCAAAACTGCACCTTAATGCATATACTCAGCGAAAGATTAATAAATACAAGGAATTTAATTTAAAACATCGGCCCCGAGCACTTCTGGCAAAGAGGACAAACTGATTGCTTTTTTAAAAGCTCAGTCTAAAAGGTTCAAAACCTACCGAGGCAAAATTTAATTCACATTTTTGCTCACTGCAAGCCACGGCATGTTACATGCAGCGGAAGGATAATGTGCAATTTTCATACAAGTCACTGCAAGGAATTAGAAACACAGCTTTCCACTCCATTCTTCACATGCTTTAAGATATGTATGAAATGGCCTCACAAATGTGTCTGAAGAAAAAAAACTGTCAGACCCAACTAAGAGACTTTACTCGGGAGTCTCACCAAATCACTTAAATGGATAGACACCTCAGAACCAAACCTGGATCTCTTCTGTTTTGGTAGGAAGAATGTATTCAATAAAGTGTTCCTTTGAAGAAAACTGGGTAGTACCAAATAAAATCTCACCTTCCCATATGTAATTATTTTAGATTTCAGAAGTGAAATTCATCTGTCGAACAAGATAAATTTTAGAAGGAAATAAAGAGACACAATGGATGTATCTCCTTTGTTTCATTTTTAGTCGGTTTGCAGTGGAGTCTGATGTACCATACAGGATATTAAAGGAAAGATGCTTCAGAACCAAAGATGCTTAGTACTCGAAAGCCAAATTAGCACCAGCATACATGAGCTCGTATTGTATGGGCACGAAGCAACGCTGATAGCATTCAGCCATGCTTTTTTATCTCAGAGCAGTTGCAATTGCCTAAACACGATCACACTAGCAAAAACTCAGAAGCAGCACGATTTCAGCAGGTGAAATGCAAGATGGGGCTCAAATTCAATTCTGCTTCTGTTGCAGCGGACTATAATCCAAGCAATTGAATGAACCTCAGATATTAAATAAAACTCTTCTGCAATTATGCTGGAGGCAGGGAGCAGGGTGCAAGAAAGAGGCACAGATGAAAAATAAAGACGGCTTGGAGTACCTGGTGCTGAAATTTTGAAGGATCCCGACTGCTGACAGGGACCACGCTCCCGTACACGTGCAGTTCCCGGACAATGGAAACGCCTCCTTTCAGCTCAGGTCTGAATGACTCCTCCGAACACTTCCGCAGCCGTAGAAGACCAACAAGAATATCCTGCTCCGGATCTTCATAGGACAGGAAGGTCTCCCAGCCACCATTAGCCACATAATCTCGCCTAATTAATTCAATCTGGTCAAAGAGAAGAAGCGGTGACAAATCGGAGGAGGAAAGGAAAAAAAGAAAACTTCTTTAAAAATATTTAAGCAACACGTTGAACAAACCAAAACCAATTTCATGGATCCACAAACTACTATGATTCAGAGAAAACATGAAGTGCTTTCTTAAGTGGTTGAGTCACCATCCCTGGAGAGACTTAAAAGCTGTGTAGATGTGGTGCTCAGGGACATGTTTAGTGGTGGACTTGGCAGTGCTGGGTTAACAGTTGGACTCGATCTTAAAGGTCTTTTCCAACCTAAATGATGCTATGATTCTTAAAGGCCAATTGAATTCTAGATGGATCTTAGCAGTACTGGATAAGAACTGCTGTTACTGCAGTCACATCAAAGCTAAAACATGCAACTACTAATTTCTAAATAGAAATTTATTTGCCAGTGGGACAGAACTAATCTTCTATCCCTATTGGCAAGCCTTCCATCAGGGCTCGTAACCCACACGGTTACCTGTTTGTACATGAAAAACCTAAACCCTATGTTTCTTGAGTTACCCTAGTTCCATAATCACTGCAAGATCAAAGGGGGGGCAGGCAGACGACAACTCTTGCCACTAACCAAGGGACTTGCTCTAATTGAAATTCAGCTCCAGTTACAAATTTGCTAATGTAGAATGAGTAGTTTTGCATCTGCTTTCACTAAACCTGCATTTAAGTCCATGTCTCCACTGCTTTGCAAAAGAAAAGGTTTGAGATGTCTACAGAATGTGGGTTTTCTAAGCAGCAGTCAACTTCTTTAATTAACTACCTGTTAGTTCTTTCCAGCAACGCACAGGATATACCTACATGAGCTAACTATTGTGCAACAGGAGTACATCTGAAAGAGTCAGTGTTGAGTATTGAGTCCTAAGTATTTTTGGAACACACCATAAATTACACATGTGCTTTACAGAATTTTTTCTGTAAAAAAGCAGTGTTTTCTTACTCATTCAGATAGTACTGAAGACACCAAAACCATGCAGACAAGCACCCTGAGAACTGACCAGTAATGACATACTACTTGCCTCAAATGGAATTTTTGATAACAATCTAGATAAAGGCAGTTTTGAAGATCACATCAAGTAGAAGGGAAAAGCAAAGTGAGAGTTGGCTGACTGTGGAGAACAGAAAAAAGACCATGATTAGGTAGAAGAAGAAGTAACTTCTGCAGAGCACCTAGACATAAAGAATAGCTGGTGGATAAGAGAGCAGAAAGAAGGGGAAAAAATTCTTTTTGAGACAGTCCTGACCTACTATCATCAAGGAGAAGCCTCGATCACTGGTGTTTCTAACATTTACAGTACAGTATAGGACTGACCCCTACAGATACCTTGCCACCTTGCCATACTCTTCCCAGTACTGCTATAGAGACTAAAGCGAAGGACCTCAGTATTTTTTCTGCAAATCCTCCTATACTCAGAAATCCATGAATTAAAGATTTGTTTACAGAAAAGCCGTAAGGGATCCTGTCGCCTGCCTGCTCTACTCCATGACAGAGCCTGGGTGAACACAGCTCACAATTAAATCCCTTACTGACTACAGAAGCAAGGCTCACTTCAACGCCGACGCACAGCTCCTGGGTTAAGCGCCCAAGCAGACGTCTGCCGATGCGCCAAGTTCTCCAAGAGCACAACTCCACTCCAGCTTGTGTGTCAGGACAGCTGACACACACTGATCCAGATCTACCATTAGGTACACAATGCCACGAGTAAAATGGAAGCGTACAGGAAAAGAAAAGATTACGAGTTTTTTTCCAACGCCCAGATTCTGCAGTTAGTTTCATCTGTAGAAAAGCGGTTAGGTTAAAGCTTGCTGCTGATGTATAAAAAAAAAAGCAGAACTATTATTAAACATTGCTATACTAAGTCTGAAATGGCAAGATCGGAGAACCCCCGGTTGCTCCTGAGGACAAAACAAAACAAGCAGAAAACATGGCTCCATTGCTTGTGCTGCAGTAGGACCTACATGCCCTGCTATGCCCACTTCCAGCCTGAAAACCACTTGTAGACAGAGGCGAAGCAAGTCTACAGGAACCTGCGCCAGGAGTTTTACAGCGCGCACGTTTTTATAGCGTCATAAGCACGTACCAGATAAGCTGATCTGCTCAGAAAAGTCCCTACTGGATTAAGTCTTTTGTTCTCCCCACTCCCCTGGGCACAGCGGGTCCTAGGATCCGTAAATCCCCTCAAAAGGTTTTCAGGGACTGGTGGGACGTAGAAAGCCTTTTCCTTCTGGGATGCTGGGATAAAGGTGGCAGAAGCCAGCCTGCATCACCTCCTGGTCGGCTGGTGCGTAGCTAGGTGCGGCAGTCCCTGGGGCCAGTCCC
The DNA here is from genome assembly GCF_000687285.1 of Phaethon lepturus. Classification (NCBI taxonomy): domain Eukaryota; kingdom Metazoa; phylum Chordata; class Aves; order Phaethontiformes; family Phaethontidae; genus Phaethon; species Phaethon lepturus. Next base: position 12,595 of record NW_010536718.1, on the reverse strand, counting down.
TCGTCCGTAAACCATCCTGTGTGCTGGGTAAGAATAACCCCCCCCAGGCCAGATCACCATGTCCGTACGCAATCCTATTAAATGTCCGGCACACTCCGTTTTAAACTTACTTTGACAAACAAAGGGCAAATCCAGTTGCAGATTACACTCTTAGCCTAAAACAGCTACTCCCATCTTAAAAATCTGCCTTGTTCCTACTAAGGCTCTATACTGAGATCATTACCTTGATGCAAACCCCCCTGCTTTGCAGGAACAGCAGCTTCTATGTCTCACACTTTCTGCTTTAGCACCAACGTAGGTTCATGCCCGTAACAGAGCTGTCATTGCCCCTCACCTTTCAAAAACCGTCAGTCCAACGTGTCTTTACAGCAACAATTCACTAGAGCATTTTTAAGGCTATTACGTAGCGCTGTGCAGCCTTAACCATCCCGAGAGCAAGCAAATACCTTCCACTGCTACGGAGAAACGCCGCTAATTGAAAAGGCAGCTTAGAGACAGCTCTGTAAATAACCAGCTACAGGCAAGTAATCTACTTCAAATCCATTTAAAAAAAATATACTTTTAAAAGCAGACACACCATCACCATCGTAAAAATACATACAGCCTTATTTCCTTAACGGAAAGAAGGTGCATGAAGTGTAACTAATTACAGCAAGCGATTAATTTGTTTTAGATCTGACATGATAGCCTCTTATCAAGAGGATGCGTTGTTTACTTATGAAGCCAAGAAAAACATCATATCTTGTCATTAGTCTAAAGCGCATGAAAAATTATACCATCTTCAGAATATTTCTCTTGCTTGCTGTCATGATAAATTTTGCGAAGACTACATAATGACATCCTCCTGCCACTCAGACAGACGAGTTTAACAAAGGGAATTTTCAACACAACGTTGCTTTGAAAACCCTGTGATAAACTATTTGCTAACTACTGAAGGAATTTACAATTTAAATCAGATTAGCACTGCTGACAACGGACATCTTTGGAAGATATTTCGTGAAATGACCACAGAGGAGATAACAGGAGCAAAGCACAAAGGCTGCATGGCCTATGTACAAACGAGCCCGTACAGCCTCAGTTCTTGCAGAAATCTGGTAAGAACAAGATAATTTATTTGAGATCGCTATAGATTTCCGTGCTGGATTTCTGTTATGCAAGATGGGAAGTATTGCACTCATCTGAATTCACACAATGGCAGGAGAAAACCAGAATATGGCTCCCAGTAATCTCTGATTTGCAAAGTGAGAACATCTTTCAGATGCTAAACTCAGAGAATATTCATGCTACTTAACTTCTGGCACAAAACTCCGACCCTCTTTGAAGACTGAATAATCAGTGGAGCTTCCAAAGCACAACTGAGAGGACTCCTGTTAGGAATCTCTTTCTGTGCTGACACATAGAAAGCCTAACCCCAGTTTAGTGGCTCACATTTGCTAAGAAACGTTGGACCAGATGATCCTTGAGGTTCCTTCCAACCTGGTATTCTATGATTCTGTGATTTAGAAAGTGGGTACGTGCCCATTGCAGAGAAGACAGAGGTATGTAATTGTCATTCTGATTCAGCTTTCTACCCGGGGGTGGCAGTGTCTTCTGCCTGGCACAAAGAATTCTCGTTTGCAGGCAAAGGAGATACATGATGGACAAACCGCACAATCATTTCAAGTCCTTCTTTCATATGAACAAAGGAAGAGAATACTTCCAGGGTATGATTTATTGGCCACAGTATACATGTATACTAAGATGGATCCAATCCTGTGTTATCTTAGAAAGTTCATCCCCGCAGGTGCCACTCATGGACCTCCTGACAAATTTCTGGAAGGATTAACCCCTCCTTGTACCTACAGTGATCTGCAGGATTAGTGTCCTAAATTGGATGCTTGAAGTTCAGCACTGCAGATTTTCCTTTTTATAAAACAGGCATAGCAATCTTTTTGTGGACTACTTTAGGAAGGAAAAACACAACATATATGTCATGTGCTAAGTGGATCTACTCACCTATAAATGCATGTGCAGAACTGTATATATACATATACTATTTGCCTGCATAAACATGCACATTCACAAAAAAGGCTGTAAATTCTTGCTAAACATTCATTCCTGTTAACACACACACACACACATTTTTGGTATTTTCTAAATCCAAATTTGTAATGAGGAGGGAGAAAAGGGAAGGCTGAGAAGCAGGAAGAAAGAGCTGCTTATTTTGTTACAGCAGTGCAAATACCAAAATAACTGCTGGCTGTAGTCAGTTTATTGAACATGGTGGTCCATAAATTTCAACATGTGACTATGCTCAAACAAAAGACATCCAAAGCTGCTGCGAAAATAAATGGAAAATTGGATCCAGCTACAAAGGCAAACCGCAGGATTGGACGTGCAACAAATGGGCCCCAACGCCTCCACACCAAACACATATAACAAACTGTGTCTGAAACAAGCTCCTAGAAAAAAAGACAAATCTTACCTGATAGGGTCTCACTTTATGGTGAATTTCTTGAATTCCAACCTCTCTTGTCCTTACATCACGACACTAGGAAAAGAAAGGGAGGAAAAGAAAAATTACATAGGAGAAAAACATTAAGCTCTGAAACGTACAGATTTCCAGCCACCTATTGGGTTCAAAACTAAACTGAAATAGCATGAAGCTGCAAGGATGAATTTCAAATGGATAGACTTCAAAATAAAAATGCTCACCGATCCATCCCTAATATATCTCAGAAAGAGGTCTTAGTGCTAAATGGAAAGACATGCTGGCAAAAATCAATTCACTAAGCAACCATTATGGCTCATGAAGAAATGTACCCTTTGATTCACAAACAGCAGGGTCTGGAGGCAAAGTCAACATACATAAAAAAATAAAGAGAGAAAAAAAAAAGGCTTTGGAATAATCAATTTTTATCCTACATTGGGCAGCTCTAACATTGGCACAATCTACGCCAAGGCACCAGAAAGTCCCTAAATAGCCTGTTTTTGAATCTCTGCAACCCTTTTCTTCCTTTTAAATGAGAACTGTTGCAGAAGCCCTACCCAAATATCAGAAAGTGTAACGTTGACCTGGCATCTACAGAGCATCACTGAGCCCTGGGACCAATGATGCAGAAAGGACAGCCAGCCAAGAGAAATCTTCCCTCCCTTAGAAGTCAGACAGAGGAGGAGACAATGCTCCAAGCTCAGGGCTTGAGAGATGGGTTATAGTTTGCATCAACTTTTGTGCTTCTCAGCAAAGTTGAGTAATTTGGCATGTGTTCACATAAGCAAACAGTTGTGATAGTGTAAGTGCTCCTACTGTGGGAGACTGTGTGCATTCACGTCTTGGCCGGTTCACTGGAAAGTCCAACACTTAACTTTTGTCAGCAAAGCGCGGCCACAATAGTTTTACCCAAAGCAGCTGAGGTGCAAATGGTCGTTGCATTCCACTAGCACTGCTGGACTTGGAGGGAGGGAAGATAACCTCCACCAGTGGGCTAAAATCGCTCTAACAGCAATGACACCTACCTGCCCATGTATAAAGAACGTGTGAAAAACCAATTCAGACAGAAACTCAGAGTACCCAGAACAAGCACAGCTCTGTCTCATACCCTGTCCTACTCTGGATGCTTTTAAATTACATTATTGATATAAAGCATCAATCTCCCAAATAGCAGAAAAAAGTTATTTTGTCTGTTTCATAGCGGGCTATGATAAAACTGAGATTCACTGTAGTTTTAGAGTAGACAAACTCTGACCTGCTTTACAATTTCCCAGCTACTCAAACAGCACAGTAAAAGGCAGAGGAATAGCCACTCTTCATCAAGAGCCCCAAAACTGAGGAAGGACAATGTATTCTGGGATGCTCCTTTAAAATTCTGTGTCCCGGCTGCGTATCTCCACTTGCACTCAGCGGCTGGCAATCATGAAGGCCAGCATCTGGTTCCTCCAACAAGGCTCCTCAAGAACAATTTCTTTCCAACAGCCACAGACACAAGTTGCAGTGTTGGCATGATTGATCCCCATCCCTCAAACGCACTCCTCACCAAGCCATTCCCAAAGAGGGATGCCAGAACTGCCAGAGCTGCTGAGCTGGCTGATCTTTACTATTAAGCCTGCAAATACATGATTCCTGAAAGTTGCTTCCTTGCCTTGGCCTTTTCCTCTCCTCTTCCAAGCTAGAAGACAAGAGGACAAAGCATATTTATAGTTTTCTTCTATGACACAAGAAAAACACAACAGTACCTTACATTTCAAGCTATATCGCAGCAGACTGGTTCCTCATTCCACCAGCTGCAGTGTTTCTGCCTCATTGAATTAAAATCTATAATCATCTGCACAGCAGAGATATTTACAGATTTGGTTCTTCTCAAAGTGATGACTGCCAGCCTGACAAGCCCTTTAATGGTTCAGCTCAGCCCTGACTGCCGTGGATCAGCTCTCCCTGCTTCTCCAGCTGGTCTTGATCAGGTTCAGATCAAATGATGTGGTTTAATATCAAACCCAGGAAAGAATTCACTAGTAGCCCTAAAGAGCTCAATTGAAAAGGCTCAGCTGCACTAACGGAGATTGTCTCCCCTGCCTGGTTTTGAAGTGAAAAGTCAGCAGGAGGGATGGAAGCTTCCACGGCTGGCAAAGCAGTCTGCCAAATCCCGGCTTGCTACTGGAGAGAGACTGGGAGGAATGATTTAAGGAGAAAGTCCAGGGCATAAGCTTAGGAGAGATTAAGTGGTACGGAAAGCCCAGTTGGAAGGAAGACAGTCTGGAGTTTCTTTTCTGATTTCTTGTATTGCAACTGCAAGATCCAAGTGAGATGGCCAAGGCAGCAAGGAGCTAGATGAAGCCTAGAGAAATGTTAAATACCAACAATACAGGTCAGCAGCACAAGTTGATGTGGGCCTAGAGGCACTCACACAGTAGCTGAAAATTTTGTTATTGCTGGATGCAGTAATGACTTAAAAACTCTTCAAGAAAAGGTGAGCTAGAAAGAGGGAGCGCTCAACCACAAAAGAGGAACATGGAACAGTCGTGGTAAGGATCTGCCCCTGCCTGAACACCATGAAACCACAACAATTAAAGCCCTTTGGAAGAGTCTCTAGGAGCACGAGGTTTGTGTGATGTTTTGTCTAGGAAGTTGGGCATCCAAGAAAGGAAGAACTCGGGCATAACTTCACTGGAGGATCCGCAAACTGTGGCTGATAACTGGGTTTCGGAGCGAGGTTCAAACAGGGAGCAGCGTCAGAGCAGACCATGTGAATGCTGACTGTTGCAGCGACCTTCCGAGAAAAATCAAGACTGGGTATACGTACCTCCTTCTGACTTCAAACATAAACACAATTCTTCCTCTCCCTCCTCCTCTCCACTCCCGCTCATATTTTTATTTGACCTCAGAAATATCAAGAATACCAAATTTCATTTGTTTGTGCTGAAATCTCTTTTGCAAGATTTCTCTGGCCTCAGACTAAGAGCTTTTCTTCCAATTGTTCAGTCAAGTAAGTGCATGCGTGGGAAAAAGAAAGGAAGGAGAATTCCTAACAGCATAAATTAAAAAGAAACCTTCCTGCCTTCTCTCTGATTTAAGGGTTTCATTCTGTTAAAAAATGGAATATCTCAAACTAGTTACCAAGTACCTTCAGGAAAGAGGTGAAAGTGCTAAACTAAAAATCAACCAAACAAAAACAGCTTTTGAGAAGTATCACCAAGGTGCTTTTTAGTCATTTAACATTTTTTTGAAAGACCTTTGCAGATCTTTTTAGTTCAGCAGTAAACCTGGCTCTTATCGTGTCTTCTGGTCAGTACTTTCCCCTCTGTTGCTTTGCGTAAAGTCATCGAGCAGCTCTCCCTCAATACCAACTGACAAATATTTTACCTGTGTCCCAAGATCTTTCATCCTGGCCAAGGCGAGCTCTCTCAGGTTCCCGTGCTCCACTCCAGAGCTGACTAGTGGCATTGGGATATCTCTGCATACAAGAGGAAAAACAAAAACCTCAGACAACTGCAATAGCAGATACACCATAAAGTATGATTATGGTCACCTAGGCCAAGATCCCAAATGCTAGGCAATAGATCTTCTGCGAATTACCTTTGTTTCAAGTCTTTGGTTGAACAAGAAATAACACAGGCAAAACACAACTGAAAGCAGGAGAAAAATGAAGAGAAAAAGCTACAGATTTTATTTTAGTAAAAAGACTGAAGACAAAAATAGGTTTTTACAATCTTGAGAAAGAGGTTGTAATTTTGCTCTCAGTTCTTCACTTGGAAGTCTGGGGAAAAAAAACATCATCCAGACAAGCCTGTGCCTCGCCTGGGACTCCAGGTCAGATGTTCTTCACGGTCTCTGTTGCTGGAGACCAGCCATTGGGAAGCAGACAGTGTCTTTCTGCAGCCTCCGATTTGAATGTCCGTCAGCAAAAATTCATCAGAACGCCAACATTTTTACACTGGGACGCTAGCTGCTTAAAAGTGAAGAAGTTCTGTTTAGCAAATGATTTGCAACAAAGCCCAGCCAGAAAGTTTAGGGCCTTCCAATGGGAATGTAAATCATGAGTCTGCAAATGGCAGAACTCCTTCCTTCAGTTCTCCAAGGGAGGTACTACAATGAAATGAAAGCGAGACCAGGTTTGGTCTCTCCACTGCCTTCCAGGGCAGTTTGTCCCTCTAGAGATTACGAAAGCAGGATACCGTCCCTTAGGGGAAGGAGGATTTACGCATCCAGATCAAGCTTAAAAAGAAACATGCGGATTATCGGCACATCCCGCTCCACGCTCACCTTCTATCTAATGCTGCGCTACATGGCGATTCCAAATGCTTCTCCCTCCCCCTGCTCCAACTCCACCCTGGCACCTCTGATAACACAGCACCCACGTGCACTGCTGTGTAATCCAGACCCCCTCAGACCTTCTGCAGGGAAATAAGGACTCTACAAGTATGAAAAATACTCAGTAAATTGTATAAGGGGTTGGGTCTCAAAACGGGGCTCAAACATTCCTTGGTGAGTATTCCTTCTTTTTCTTTATCTGTGCAAGCTTTCAACAGAGCAAAGAACAGAATATCACCAAAAAACACACAGAGAATGGGATAGTTCAGGGAATTGGTAATGTAATTAGCTTAATCCATCTTGGTTCAGTAGTGATTGAAAGTCATCACCATCTAGCAGCTGTCTGATGACCTCTATAAAATGTATTAACTGATCTATTCAGTTCCTTGAGGACTTGCATTCACACCACGGCCCCATTAACAATTACTATTTCTGGCAGTAGCTATGTAAAAGATAAAGGTCTTCAAGGGTCCTAAAGATCTGATCCTTGTGCTGCTTCAGCCTTGCAGAAGCCTGAGATACTGGCAAGGCGGGGGCAAGAAAACGAGTTTTCCTTTAAGTTAGGAATGAGAACAAGGGTGTCAGACGCCAGGATTCTCCTCCGGTTTCGGCATCACACTCCAATTTCCGTATAACTTTCTCCAACGTAACGGAGGTCCGGTGTGTTACTTTCCTCCCCTGTTTTCCCTGCTCTTTTTTCTATAAGGCCAAAGGGTCTATGAAAAATTCCTTGCCTCTTACACTCACATGCCAAAAAGTCGAGGCAAAATACCATTAGCTAACCAGTTCATTTATTCAGTGAATTTCTTTGAGTAAATAAGACACTGCAGAGCCAACACAACATACTTCAAAGAGTTTCAATTAGAGGAAATGAGCACTTCACATTGTGACTAAAGGAGACACTAGAGGAGAATGGCATTTTCATCAGGGTATGTTAGATCTACAGTGATAATCTAACTAAACGCCTTTCTTCTAATTATGGAACACCATCAAAAATCAGGCTGTATGTATTTTCCCTGCAGAGACACAGATAGAACATCCTGACATCTTCCAGGACCAGGTCTTTAGCTAAATCCAGAGTCAGCTCTGAAATAGTAAATGAAATACTGCAAATAAAAGATAGATTACAACATACAGTAACTTGAGCCTCTCTCATCTGCCTACTAGGAGGCAAACTAAATTAAAATATGAATGTGAGAAATAAGCTTTTTAAGAAAGAGAAAGCAAGAAACAGGTTTTCCACCCCCACTTCATATTAGGGCAGAGTATTTAAATAAGTACCCTGTGTGCATCATGAGTGCACACACTAACTGCCTATTTTGAATAGCCACGAGACAGCACTGTACCAGTGATTCTAGCACTTGTTAAAATGCTAAACAAATTCAGGGATATGGAGGATTAAATCCTGACCTTACTAAAGTTAATGTGCAATTTGCCAGAAGCTTCAACAAGGCCGATTTAATCTGCTATTTTTCAAACATTTTGCATTACTTAGGACACTTGTGAAGCAGCTGATTGAAGCACACAGTGAAATTCTAAAGACCCTGAATCTGCTCTCAGCTCTGACTTATTACATGATCTCGGTTGAGTAAGGTATTTTATTTCTTCATACCTACATCACCCCATCAGTACAGTGAAAATAACATTCATATAAAACACCGAGATCCACGAAAGAAAAAGTCTCAAGGTGCGTGGCACTACTCCTGTCATTTCACACCTTCTCACACTCCAAAGCACTTCGGTGATAATAAGGTTCACAAACACTCAGGATAAATACAGTATTAAGCATCTCTGACAGCTACAAAACACCCTGGAAGATATATCCTTCTCCACCCAGCCATTAGCAACAGCATCTCTTCTTTTTTTTTTTTTTTTTAACATATTTAACCTGGTTTCCTGAAGCAGAAAGACTTCTACAGTGTTTTGTCAGTGACACCTCTCCCATGCTCACCCAACTCATTAAACTGATTAATTTGAGCATGTGTCGGACTGCAAAAACATTGAGTCCCTAATGTTTCCTCAAAGCCTGGTACTAGGGAACAGAGCTCCCAAACAGCGGTACTAACGAGGTAGGGCGTAGATAGCTTAGTCTTTTTCTGGTGGTGGTGGCCAGAAAACCGGAATGCACGTATCAAATGGCCAGGGAGTGTGCAGAGAGCTTGGGATAACCTGGGTGTGAAGCACAAGCTGAATCTGAAAGGATTGGGGAAATAAAGCCTGAAATGCAAGATGTGAAGGATGGAGGACTTGTGGCAGCAGGTTGGAGGGAGACGGAAGGGGCCTGGGCAGCAATGAAGAATGGGGAAAAACTTGCTGTCCTCAGTGAAGCAGTGCTGGGAACAGGCCACAAATGTTTTTAGAAATCTGGTTGTCTTCATTATTCTGTTACAGAGTCACACAATGGCCCTGAAAGCAATTTAGATCAAAGTAATAACTTTTGGACTTTGCACTGCAGGTGTAAAAATCTGTAATCACCACGAAAAAGTTTCAGATAACATGAGCCAGGCAGTAAGAAAACAGCTATTCCACCAGAACATAATAACTGACAACTGGATGACAGCTGGATGAAGGCTGCTACTGTTGACAGAAGAAAACATAGTCAAGCTCAGGCAAATCAGCACAGCAAGCCAAGACTTTTCCAGGCCTGTGCTCCTTAGGAGACCTGCTAGGCTGCAAACTCATGCCGTCCTCTAAGAATAAACCTGTTTGTTTTAGATAAGATGCTATGGTGATAGCATCATGAACGAACAGGCCATTGCGCCTATAGTGGAATCAATGAAGAAGATGCGCAGGTAGAAAAGGTAGGAGTTTTGCCTTTAATAATGCTTCTACAAGCGACGTGAGAAGCCTGGGGGAGTATCAAGTACAAATTTCCCATAAGCCATGTTACGGTTTCTTCATCAGTATCGCATCCTTCTTCTCAGAGTTCAGCTACAGCCACCCATTTCTCACAGTAACAAAGATCTGAAGAAACGATCTCCTGGTCGCTGAAACCGTGTCTCAGTTACTCCAGACTGCAGTATCACAATCACATTCATAAGCCTAATCAAGCTTCACCATATTTATATTTACCTTCTCTTCCTCTTCGGTAACTTTGGAAAGCTATTCCAAAATCTCCATCCTGACCGAAAACTCCCAGCTTCCTACCTCGTTTTACGCAAGGCTACTTCTTGTTTTCTTCTTCTCTGCCCAAATCAACGTTTCTAATTCTTAAAAGGTTATTTTCCTTCTCTCACAGATTTACAGAGGTCATTTTACGTCCACATCTATCCTTCAAACAAAAGATTGATGCTCCTCTATACATTTCCACAGTTAGTTTTCTTGAAGATGGGGATTATTCCAGATAAGGTCTTACCAAAGCCTTGCTTGGCTGCTGCATTAATACTTTCGTCTCTAAAAAGAGATATCCTGAAAAAAATTATTTTCACAGCTGCATTCACCAGTGGCTTATTCATATTACAGACCAAGACGTTAAGAACTTTTCCTCCTCTGCTATTTTCACATGGTGATCTCATGGTTTGCAGCAAACCCCCCGCCGAATTTGACCTCAAACTTCCTTGAACCACATCTCATCCCATCTCTATCACTCCAGCTTCACGACCACCAGATGCTGCTTGTGCATCCTCTCTCTTTCAGTGATGCTTCCCAGCCCTGCGAGGCTTCCTCAGTGCCCTCTTACTTTTTGTGTCATTGTAAATAAATACAATTTTGAGGAAGATGGGTTTTTAAATGGATGTTTGAGAAACTCCACTAATAACCCTGAGTCCATACTTTCTTTGTCAAAGCCACCCAGCGTTTCTTGCCTTCAGCCACTTTCCTCTCTACCACGTTCCTCTGCTTATCCCTGCTCCGTCACATTTCTGGTAGGGCACAAAATCAAATACCTTGGAGAAGTCCAGGCAGCTGAGGTCTAATGCACATGGCTTTCTCATTCTGCGTGCTTCTGGGGAGCTAGGCACTGGCACTGTTTCCAGCTCACGTAGCTGGAAGCCAACTGAGTATTGTCTGCACATGCAAAAATAGGCAAGTATGCTATAGCCTCCCTTCCTAATATCAGACAGATGGAGGAGATAACAGAAGAAAAATAATCCAAGGAAGACCCCACACTGAAAATGCAGTGCTAAATGGAAGTATTATCTACTGCCCCGGGAGGTGAGTGCCGGAAATAATGGCATGACCGTAGCATGTTTATGACAACCCTGCAACACCCACAGGGAAAGAAAGGAAGTCTCTATAGCCAAAAAAAAATGACACGCCTTGCAGCTCCTGCAATAAATATAGGAAACTTCACCCGCAGCAATACAAGGCCCACAACAGAAAATTACCTCTGAACACGGTACACACGTGTCCATGGCGGGACAAGGGCCAGGATTCTGGCCACCAGGTCCACAAGAGTGCTGGGGGGATAGCTCTTGTATCTTCCAGTCTTCCAGAGCTCGTACAGACCAGTGCCACGGATCACTAGTGTGGGATAGAGCTTCATGCCGTCTGGGCGAAAAGCAGGATTCTCAAAAAACTCCTGCAAAAGCGGAACAAAAAAATGCAAGTCAGAGCAAAACAAACTACATTTCCTGAGGCTTCAGTGCCCCAACAAAACTAATTTGAAGACAGATTTTGTAAAAGACAATTGTAAGCAAGTTTTAAGAATTACTGGCTCACATTGAGTTGCCAGTGCTTATCAGTTTATGACATTTTTTTGAAATAAAGAGTATGTTCTGGATTTAAAGAGAAGGCCACTAAAGAAAAAAAAATCCACATGACAATGCCACGAGTCAAATCTGTACATTACTTCTACCTTTCAGCTCAAATTCAATAGATATTGCACCATTTATTGTAACAGACTCTGCTCAGAATTAGAACAATAGAAATGAGTGTAGTTATCTTCCATCTCAGCAGACCACATTTAGAGATTAATCAATGTGTCTGGGACACATCATTTGAATAGCAATGAAGAAAAACAGATTTATTCTACAATGATGTTCCGAACAAACCCGGAGAACGGGAGGAGAAACTGTATCTCCTGCTAACTTCTATGACTAAATACCAGCAGAGAACTGCAAATTGAGCAGCACTAGCTCACGCAGTACACAACGACATTGTTTTTTTGCAGATTAAATTTCAGTAGTGACAATTAAAATAAAATCAGTTACAAAAAAATAAAAGAAATCAAAAACCAGGCAAGGCACCCTGAACCAAGCAACCATAAAATTGACTTAAGCAATGACATGGCCCTCATTATAACAGCATCTATGGGCCACATCCAATACTGGATTAGACTGCTGCACACTTGAAATCCACCGCTTGATCCCTCTCAAGGGGTGTCCCTCAGGGGTCCATACTGGGACCAGTACTGTTTAATATCTTTAGCAATGACATAGACAATGGGATCAAGTGCACCACAGGGTGATTCGACACAGCCAGCATGGCTTCACCAAGGACAAGTTCTGCCTGACCAACCTAGCGGCCTTCTATGATGGAGTGACCACATCTATGGACAAAGGAAGAGCTACTGATGTCATCTGTCTGGACTTCTGAAAGGTCTTTGACATGGTCCCCCACAACAGCCTTCTCTCTCAACTGGAGGGAGATGGATGTGATGGGTGGACTGTTAGGTGGATGAGGAATTGGTTGGATGGTTGCACCCAGAGGGTAGTGGTCAATGGTTCAATGTCCAGATGGACATCAATGATGAGCAGTATCCCTCAGGGGTCCATTGTTGGGTCCAGTACTCTTTAATATCTTCATCAATGACATCGTGTGATCGAGTGCACCCTCATCACGTTTGCAAATGACACCAAGCTGAGTGGTGCA
>NW_010536717.1:0-4506 GCF_000687285.1 Phaethon lepturus | reverse complement strand
CGTGCCTCCGCGCTGGGCTTTCGGTCAGCTCAGCCCGAGCCCGGCTGGGGACCCAAGCCCGGCGCCCTGCGCCGCGCGCCTCGCTTTCCCGGTCTGTACTGCAGTGGCATTTCCTGCGTTTTTAACAGAAGTCTCTTAAAACTGTGATATTCCCAAGGATACAGAAGAGTGCTGTAGTTGCTACAGCTCTCTTCTGTAGTTGCTATTTTACTTAATATTAAAAGGTTAAAAAGCCCATGAAAACATATAGCTGTGTGGAAATTAATGATGGTATCTCTCGTAAACTAGTGCTGTGTATGTACCTATCCACTCATAATGTTTTAAAATATACATAGCAGAGTGCAGATAGTGATAACACATTTGATTTTATCCGCTACAAATATATATATATATGCCAGACAAATAACTTCTCTTTCTTCCTACTCTCCGTATTGATAAAATCCATAGAGGATTTAATCCATCCAAGTGTGCTTCTCCATGTTATTCATCTCAACTGTGCACTCAGAAAGTTCAAATATTTAAATTGGTTTAAAGTCAGAATATTAATGGCTGTTCTTAGAAATTCGGTAACGGTTACATTTTCCCAGTCGATGGATACTGTCACAAACGGCTACTGCAGAAGTGTACGTAGTTAATTAATTACTTTGCAACAATTAGGATCTTAGTCCCAGTGTATAAAGGCTTCTACTAGCATGCGTAAAGAGAAGCACTGGAGCACTCTCAGCTCCTGATTGCTGAAGGACTGTGCTAATGATCCTAGCTGATGAACCTTAAGGCAGCCCATGGCTGGTACCGTGTATCACCCAGGCAGAGTTCAGGTTACCCCCCAGCACAGGACACAGGATTTGGTGTAAATGAACATTGTTTACCCTTAAAATATGAGTCCTGGTAAAAGAGGAGAAATACAGCTTCCCTCCAAAGGTGCAGGTTTTCAATTAAAAATACAGAAAGAGAAACCACATCAAACTTATAAAGAGAATTCAGCAGGCAAGGAAACAAGCCCTGTGCACCGTTACACTGCGACTAGCCACCTCTTAGTGCAAAGCCAGAACATATGCTTCATTTCAAACCCATTTTTAAATACACCCCTAATTATGAAATCACCCCTGCACGATACGGGAAGAAGGATTATTATATTAACCTGGGGTCTTCAGTGCACTCGGAGGCATCACGAAGCAGCTCTCCTGCAGTCAAAGCCTGCGCACTCCCTCTTTTCTCTCATCCAGTGAGTCACGTCTTCCCTTTAATCTCCCATTAAAATCCTTTCTATCCTCTTCAGTTTATGACTCTGTTGCTGCAAGGTGGTTTGTGGCACTCGGTATGGCTAATCCTTGGGATCTCATCGTATTGAGAACAGAATAATTGAAAACAGCTTGAAGCGGTTGTAGTTAGGCACACAAATCAATGACAGATAATCATTTAAGCACAAACCAAAACAGACATTTACATGGAAAACAACCATGGCCTTGGAGTTACACCCCATTCTTACCATGCAAAATCTTTCATGGATTTGGCAGAGTACCCTCGGAAGCTAAACCCCCCTGCCAATGTGGCCATTCCCTCGAGACGGCACTGGCAAACCCCTGCCAGAAACCTGAGCTCAGCTGTAAATAGGTTTGCATTAAAGGCTGTCCAGCTTCGGTGAAATAAAACTGCACTGCCTCTCGAGCTGCATGAGGGAATCATGGTCCGTGATCAGCGACCCAGAGCTGTGCAAAGCCACACAGCAAAGGAGAGCGTGGGGCTACATCCCCCTTTTCAGGGTGCTGCTCCCAAGCCACCCCAAGGCAGGTGGGTTGGGCTCAGGTGCACTTCACTGTGTACGGAAGTGCAAAAATAATAATAAAGAAAAACTCCCAAAGTAGACTTTTTCCTGACTCAGTGCAGATGGGAGCACATATTTGCCTGTCATTTTCTGATGACAATCATATTTATACCAGCTGGTTAAAATGTTTTAATAAATGATTACCTGATGAGAACACTTTCTCATGGCTACGGTGCTGGGGTTTGCTCATCTTTGCCACAATTTGAATAACCGTTCAAATTAAAATGCAGAACAAAACCAATAAAATGACAATTTTAGATCTTTCTGAGCGTCTTCAAAGAGGCACCTGGAAACTTAAATCCCAGCTCACCTCATGTGGTAAACTGAAGAAAATGGGGTTGTCAGATGCTGTCCGTTGTTTGCCCTGGGAGGCTGGAAGAGACAAGCCTTCATAGAATCATAAAATCTTTGGGTTGAAAGGGACCTTTAAAGGTCATCTAGTCCAACCCCCCCTGCAGTGAGCAGGGACATCTTCAACTAGAGCAGGTGGCTCAGAGCCCCGTCCAACCTGACCTAGAATGTTTCCAGCGGTGGGGCATCTGCCACCTCTCTGGGCAACCGTTACCCCTTGTCCTATTGCTACAGGCCCTGCTAAAAGTCTGTCCCCATCTTTCTTGTAAGCCCCCTTTAAGTGCTGGAAGGCTGCAGTAAGGTCTCCCTGGAGTCTTCTCTTCTCCGGGCTGAACAACCCCAACTCTCTCAGCCTGTCCTCACAGGAGATGTGTTCCATCCCTCTGATCATTTTTGTGGCCGTCCTCTGGACCCTCTCCAGCAGGTCCATGTCTTTCCTGTGCTGAGGGCTCCAGAGCTGGACACAGGACTGCAGGTGGGGTCTCACCAGAGCGGAGCAGAGGGACAGAATCACCTCCCTTGACCTGCTGGCCACGCTGCTTTGGATGCAGCCTGGGAGACTTCTGGGCTGTGAGCGCACATTGCCAGCTCATGTCCAGCTTTTCACTCACCAGGACCCCCAAGTCCTTCTCAGCAGGGCTGCTCTCCATCCCTTCATCCCCCAGCCTGTACTGATACTGGGGGTTGCCCCGACCCATGTGCAGGACCCTGCACTTGGCCCTGTTGAACGTCTTGAGCTTGTCCAGGTCCCTTTGGATGGTGTCCCACCCCTCAGGCACATCAACCACACCACTCAGCTTGGTGTCCTCTGCAAACTTGCTGAGAGTGCATTTGATCCTACTGTCTGTCACTGATGAAGGTATTAAAGAGTACTGGTCTCAACACGGACCCCTGAGGGTCACCACTTGTCACCAGTCTCCATCTGGAGACTGAGCTGTTGACGACAACCACCCTCTGGAGGCAACCATCCAACCAATTCCTCATCCACCCAACAGTCCACCCATCAAATCCGTATCTCTCCAATTTAGAGAGAAGGATGTTGTAGGGACTGTGTCAAAGGCCTTACAGAAGTCCAGAGAGATGACATCTGTAGCTCTTCCCTTGTCCACTGATGTGGTCATTCCATCATAGAAGGCCACTAGGTTGGTCAGGAAGGACTTGCCCTTGGTGAAGCCATGCTGGCTGTCTCGAATCACCTCCCTGTCCTCCATGCGCCTTAGCATAGCTTCTAGGAGGATCTGTTCCATGACCTTCCCAGGCACAGAGGCGAAGCTGGCAGGTTGGTAGTTCCCATGGTCCTCCTTTCTACCTTTTTTAAAAATGGGTGCAATGCTTCCCTTTTTCCACCCCTGTCCAAGGGCCCATTCCATAGCCTGGCAAGTGAGCGAGTGCTGTTGCCTGTGTGGCTCCCATAGCTCTGAATTTCTCTGGGTGAATTTATCTACAACCATCCAGTTTAGAGACGTAGGCAAATCCAGAGTGAATTCCCCTCTGCTTCTGTGTGAGGCTGGGGGTTACGGCTTCCCCAGCACCCCGACCCCTCGCTGAGCTCTCGGCTGCAGTGCTCTGCCAGGAGCCGACCGCCGTGCTGCTGGTGTGATGCACATGCACGCGCAGAAAGCAGCCAAAAAGGTGGTGATCTAAAAAGTTTTTATTACTTATATCTACTTATAAGTAGGCAAATGGGACTTTTTTCCAATTGTTTAGCCTTTTGCTTGAAAAACATCAACATCTTCACCAGAGAAGTTTCAAAAGTTTAGTTGACAATTTTCCTTCCTCTTTCCGTGACTCTGGTGAAAGGGTATTATTTATCAAACTAAGTGTGTATTATAATCTTTGCAAAATGGTGAAGATCAAAGACTACCTTGCATCAAGCAGAATTACGGTGCCATAACATTTTATCTTGTTACAGCTGATATCAATCACGGCGTGACAGCAAGCTACAGAGAAGGTTTTTTCGGTCGGTATCACTGACGTGCTGCAACATCCGAAATACGGCAGCTGGCAAGCATGTGCTCTGGGTGTGAAAGGGAGAAACCAGCAGCGTAAGTAAGTGCCTTCGGTATCCATGTCGTTACGTACGGCCTTTTGGCAGTGAAACACGTGCACTCGACTTGAATTCTGCCTGCGGCTGTTGCATCCTTGGAAGGGAAGAGATGAAAGCCTCTACAAGAAGAGAGGGCTTGATTTCCAGCGACAGTGGTGACATTTTCAGCAACGCCCCCCGAGTGGGGCCGAGTCCGCCGTATGATGCTCCTGCCCAGAGGCACGTGCATCGCTCCCTCTCACCGGGCAGAGGCGGGAACCCGGACCGGCAGCCAGGAGCAGGC
>NW_010536716.1:0-30729 GCF_000687285.1 Phaethon lepturus | reverse complement strand
GGCAGCGCTGCCGGGGGTGGCCCAGCCCCCGCCCACGGCCGTGCTCGGGGCCGGGGCGACAGCTCCCTGCGTCGAGGAGCCAGGAAACGGGGAAGGCGCCTTCCTCTCATCCCGCGTCCCCCGCCAAGTTAGGGCGGGCACAGCCGGCACCCCAGGGCTCACTCCAGGCCTTTGCCTGGGACTGCATCAACCCAGCAGCCCGGAGGCAGCACCCGAGTGACAGCCGCGACAGAAGGCAAAGGGAGCACCTAATACTCAGAAAGGCAGGAGTTGAGTGCCTGCTAGTAGCTTATCCCGTGACAGCCCGGGCCAGCATTTTCACAAACAGAAGAGAGTTGTTTCTAACGTTACTTACATTAGAATCAAGACCTCCTCCCTCACACCGTATCATAAAGATGTTCTGCATCACAGCACTGAGAGGGCTGGGCCAGGGCCTGACAGGACTAGGGAAGAAGGGCCAGTTATTGCATCACCCCCCTCCTTTCTTGCCATACACTACACTGTTCCTGGGAATTCTTCTATTTATCTTGCAGGATCTAAACACACCCTACTGCTCCCACAGCACAGGGAGCGTAACAGTATATTTCAAATAACTTACAGTTTCTTAATAGAGGAGCATCTAAAGTACTGCAAAAGGTGAAGCTTGGGACTGCCCAAGGGTGAATGCACACATTCACACTGCATGAAGAGCGCTGCAAGAATTCATTCAGCAATGTCAGTGGTGGTAGAGGAAAGCCAGGAGCGAGGTACGTAGAAAGAAAAAGGTTCTACTACCTGTAAGGTGTTTTTTTCTATACTATTTGTCATTTTTTCAGGCAAAGTTGAGGTTCACACATTTCACACACACACCCCACCCCACAGACTGCAGCTGATGTCTCAGACTAAAACGAAACCAAAATCTTGACCTGTAAAATCACCACCCCGAAATCACCCCTGACCCAGCAGGGGGTGGTGGGGGGACTAGTTCAACATCTCTGTTGTAGTTCACAAAGCTTTCTGTGAAATTTGTCTTTATTGCTTGAGGAAACATTGAGACTGTTGATGCCCACATCACAAACATGTGCTTCTCCACTTTCATAGTTGGCTTAATAAAGGTAGCAGCTCTTTTTACAGGTTCTCCCAGATCCTGAACAGAGGGACAGAAGCAAAATTTCCAGTTCTGAATGCAGCAGGAAGTCACTGGTGGAGGACCTTGGTCATTCTAGAGCAGGTGAAAGGAAACAGGATCATGGCAGTGTGGCTGAAATTTCACAAACTGTGCAAGTAACACCAAAACGTCTATCCAGAGAGTTGAGTCATAAAGGGAAAAACAGCTTCCCAAACACTTATGACGTGCTGCACTCTTTGTGGTGCTGTTAAATACAGTCATGCTTGTGTGCCTGCTGCAGGAGGAAGCAACTAGTGCGAAACTGCATCCTGTGTAAAACTGTCTGCCACGGCATTTGTGAAGGAAAGTAATGGATAGTACTCTGCAGGAGAGCCCCATGCTAAGCAGAGAGATCTGCAACACCTGCTTTGAGAATTGTTGCCTACACAAACTTTTGCAACATGCCTTTTAGTTTATTTCTAGGCAAAAAGCATCAACTTCGCCATGAAGCTGGGCACATGCATTTCCAGATGACGAACAGTATGGGAAAAACACGTTCAAATATCACCCCACATAATCCCAGATTCAACCCTCGTTAGGTCCCACCTGTATTGGATGCCTGGTTTGGACTCAGCTTTTCACCATGAGATGCTTTGCATCTGTGGCCTGCAGGTTGTCAAGGAGGGAAGCAAATCACAATGCTGTAAAATGGGTCAGGAGACCTGCAAGCTTGGCAAATCTGGGACAGACTAATGCTGCAGAGTCACATGTTTAGAAATCAAAGCTCAGGCAAGAAAGGTATTAAGAGATAAGCAGTCATGTACTTTTTTTTAAACAACGTGAGGGTTTGGAAATTATCAAAGGAGATAGACCACTTAGAAGAAGAAAGTGTCTGTTTAAGCATCCGGCTGGCAGGCACAGCCACCTCTGCCACAGTTCAGCTGGGATCCGCTCTCCAAAATCCTTGCAGCAGGGGCCTTGGTGAAATGACTGTGGGTCACCCACCATCTTCAGTGACCCCACTGCTATTTACAGTCTCAATTCCACATTCACTTGACTGGTCCATCTGTGTCAGCTAATGCTGCATAGGCAAGCCCTTTCCTTTCCTCCATCCTCTGCACATAACTACTGCAGGGAAAAAATATTAAATTTTAACTAAGGTAACAAAAGAGCGTATGTCGATATCAACAGAAATAGGCTACACACAGCCACCTTGTCCACCTCCGCAGCGCTAAGAATACTTAGAAGTCACATGTAAGTTGAATTCCAGATAAATTATCTACCTACTCCATCCCAAGCATCCATCCCACAAAACAGGAATATGGGAAAACTGAAAAAAGCACAGTCAGAACTGAGGCCTGAGAGACCCCAATCCATTTCTGGCTCTGCTACAGATCTCCATTTCGAAAATGGGTAAGCCCTATAATCCATGTCTTCTCACTCACCTGTGTAACTACATGTGGTAAGGAGACATTCATTGCATTGTTGTAATAAGCATCAATGATAGAGTGGTTTGGGTTGTATAAATGTCAATATAAGTTACAAATTATCTTCTATGATCATGTTTTGCATGCAAAAGAGCTTTCCCCAAGCCACTGTTATTTTGGTAAAAATTCTTTTATTTTTCCATACAAATAGCAAAAAAACAGCAAAAATAGTAATAGAAGCATAAATGTTGCTTTTCCTTATAGTTTGTTTTCATGTTTTATGAAAAGAAGCATGATAGGTGAAAACAGTGAGAGATCTGAGAGCAGGTGTCTTTTTGGCCAACATTAGCAATCACAAAATCCTGAAAACACTGCAACAATATTGTCTGCTTTACGTCTCGCCTACCATGGCCTCTCCCCTCACCTAACCAAAAATCTCCAAATTCAACAGTGCTTGTTTGAAACATATGGAGGTGCCCTTCCCTTCCGAGAAAGGCAATAGTCTCAGGAGCACAAATGCTTACCCATAGCACCAGGATCATCACTTAAGAGTGCCTACAACTTCTGTAACCCACATCTCATCAGCCACAGTCCTTCCTACCTCACCCACATACCTGTCTCTATACAAAATGCTGCAGTTGTGGCCCTCATGGCCCCCTGTTGACTGCCACCTCTGTGCCGATATCAAAACGGCATCTTCCACCTCTTCCTAAACACCATGCTTCTTCTCTATACCTGCTCCTAACTTTCTTCTCCTCTCCTTTCCTTCCTTGATAGCCTTCCTCCATCAGCTATTTCGTAACACTTTTGTTGACTGCCTTCACGTCTTGCAGTGTTGTGTTCCATTCTGTTCTCAGCTCCCTTTCATATAGCGGTTGTCAGATCACCTTTTCTCTCCCCAACCCGGTATTTTTTCATTATTTCTTCACATACCAGTCTCCTTTCTTCTTTATACTCATTTGTATTTGACTTACTTACAGAGCCATATTTATATTTTCACCAACCACCACCCTTCATAGAGGATGTTAGATCAGATGTTCCTAACCTTCCCTTCTAGACAAAAAAAAAATCTCTAAGTATTTGCTTATTGCAATAGAATTTTGATTGTTTGGGAAAGAGAACTCCTTTTTTAATTGTGAAATATTAGGTATATCATTTGCTAAACATAAACAAATAACAGTAAGACACATTCACATGGTGTCTGTTGTCCCGCCTCATCACTTGTTCCTCCGCTCCCAGGCAAAATTCTCATAAACTTGAATAGGGATTAAATAATTTGGCCTACTGCCAGTAAGATTTTGAGTACTTCTGGTCCAGAGCAAGAATAGCATGAATACAGCCTCCCTTGTGGCTTCTGGTTGCTTCCACCACCAGTCAGGATGAGGAAGTCAAACAGCACACACACACACACACACACACACTAAAAACAGCAACAAAGTAAAAACCATGCAGAACTTTCTCAAACTGAAGAAAATACTTGGAGATTTTGAGTATCAGAAAAAAGGAGTTCAAAAAAAAGACCGGATGTTTTCCTGACCTGTAACTATAAACTGTCAAGGCCACATGAATTACAAAAAAGTTAGGGCTGTAATACACAGACCCAAGCAGAGCTTTTTTTTTTTTACCTCCTACTTGGATGAAAATAGTACTAAATGGTACTTAGTCCAGATGGGACAGTGCTTTACATGCCCTCTGCACTGGCAAGAACATCTGTACAAAGTGACAGACAGTAATGAACTAGGGCTTGGTGTTCTCTTGCATTCCAGTCAGATGGCAAGAAACAGGCAATTTGTACACAGCATTTTGTCACCTCCCTTGTCGGAGCCTGGATAAAAGCTGGAAGCATAGAGGCAACTACAGAAATTTAAGTCATATGACAGTATTTAGTACTTTTATTCACATACCAGCTATTTTGCATTACTGTGTTGTCCTTTTCCCCTTACGCATAGTTCTCCAAGTAATCCCAGCCTGAGCAAGTGCTAGCTAATAAAAAGCCAAGGAAATAATCTCTAAGCAAAAGCTCTGCAGTAGTGTAAATAGGCATCTTTTCTGGCTTCACTCATCATTCCCGTTACAGCTCATAAGGGGAACACATTTCCATCACGATGGAACAATTAAATCAGGTGCTGAAATATCTCCCTACTCCCCATCCCAAAAGTTCCGAGGACCTTCCATGTATGTACTTGCGATACAGAGAACAAGAACCTTTCAGTGTCAAGGCAATGAAGGCCAGCTCTCTGATTTATGTTCCTCATTTCCACTGGTTGATTACCTGGAAAGTGATTCATGCTTTCCCAGGAAGCATTCTAGCTCCATGTTGGCCTGATTTTTTTTTTTCTCCCCCTCTCTAACTGGTTAACTACTTTTCCCCTGGGCACTCGGCAAGGAGCAGGGAGAAAACAATCTGGGTTCCTACTTTTATCAGGGCACCCTGTGAGTGACACAGCACCATGTCTCAATCCGAAAGCAAGGTGCCCCACAGCATACAGGGGCAGTTTTCTCATTCCACCCACACTTCTGAGAAGCTTCAAGATGAGGATGAATGATTGATTGCCCTGGGATTAAAACTACAGGCTACAAAATAGAAAAGCTGCACCCCTCTCTATTTTTAATGCACTAAATACAGGACCATTCTTCAGCACGTCAGGAAGTGCCAGTTCTTGAGACACCCTGAAAGGTGCCCCAGCAGAAAAGGAAGCGACACTGTAATACAATGGAGAGCAGCCGTGGGAGTGACATCCTGCTATTACATCCCATGGACCCTTTTGTCATCGTCTCAGACCGAGGGGGGGGGTGGGGGGGGGGGGGGGAATAAAATTAAAAAAAAAAATCTGTTAAACCTTGTCACAAGTTCTTTGCTAGCCCAGGGCCCAGGCCAACCCCAGCAGAAATTAAACAAAATTAATAGCATCCCTTGGAGGATGGATAACTGACCTAAACTCAGACCATGGAAGGGCATTTGAGTTTCAGCAAAGAATAGGGGACTACACATCAGCATTCGCCATGGTGCAAGTCCAAAATAATATTACATTCCAAGTAATATTTACATCATAGCTAATTTCCAAGTTGTGTCTGTTTTGGAAGGTTCAAACTAGATTCAATTTTTCACTCAAGATACATTTTTCAGAAAAGATAATTAGGTCTTCAGTACGTTCACACTAAGATGGTGCTTTTTTTAAAAATTTCCTTTAATTAAAACCAAGAAACCTTAAGAAATGGGTTCAGACAAAAAGAATTTTAAAATGACTTTGTTGTTCTTGTCTTTGAAAATGTCTGCTTTTCAAGACAAAAGCGAGAGTCCCCCAAAATGCCACAACAGCTAATTGAAATGGAGTGTCATTTTCAACTGGCTCCAATGCCACTGGCCCTTCAGCTTTCTCAGTGGTAATTTTTTTCAAGCACTACAGCTGTAAGTGGGTTTGCAGTGACAGGCAGTTGAAGCTAGAGCAAACCTGATAGCGAGGATGATTTCAGCTTTATAAAGCAACATTTATCCAGAAGTACTTCATACAAGTTATTGACAGACACTAAAAACTCAAAACCTGCACTGACATGCAACCCAGTCCTGGGGCAAAACAGGGCAGCTGTTCACCAGTGTCACCCAAGCTTCTGGGAAATGGAATTGGAAAGTAAATAGTATTTAGCAAAAACAGATGTGAGAAGGGAAAACAAACTCAACTTGAATTCTAGCTGAGACATAACACTAAGCACTACAATCTGTTAACAGCATCTCAGGTGTGGTGGTTTTTTTAACCATGGACTTCTACCCCCAGGTAGAACAGTTAGCTCCTGGAACACAACACACCATATCACCATGCTAGAGCATCCAGTTCAGTGCAAGCTCAAAAGCAGGAGTTTTATAACTACTAATGTCTTTCCTCACTCTTTCTAAGCCATGGTTCTTTTCAGCCACGCTTAATTTCACACCCTGCTAAGAGCACAAGATACATTTTGCAGACACATTCTCTGCACTTTAAACTTTGTTCTGATGCCAAGGGAAGTCACACCAGTGGCAGGGTCACACTAGAAAACAGTTTTCTGTCAAGACATCATCAGTGGTCCCTGCCATGAGGTACAACCATTCAGTGGTGAGATAGTCTTGTGCTTCCCAAGTCTCAGCAAACCATGCTGAAGCCACGCATTTCTACCTCACAAGCCCATCTCGATCTATCCAGTTCCATTCCCACAAATTTCCAGCCTGTCAACTCACAGGAAAGCAGAACCTGCAGCCCGGTAAAAGCAAGCAGCACAGGCTACAGAGAAGCCTCACAGAAAAGGGTGGATGCATCTATAAGCTCGAATTACTTTCTCACTCAGCACTCCCCCGAGATCCTTTCCAAAAAAAAAAAAAAGAAAAAAGAAAAATCAGGCTGCCAAAAGGCATTTCTGCTCACGCAGCCGTCCTCGGGAGCAGGAAACCTGCCCCTAAAGCACCCTCTAGCGTCACTTTCTCAGAGCAGCAAAGCAGGCTTCTGCCAGCCGCCCGGCTCCCTCCTTGGCTTCACGGACAAACTGCCACTGGCAGTAACACAGACTCCCCCTATTTCTCTCCCACACACTCCTGGCCTTCGTCTTAGAGCATCAACGTGTCAAGACTTACTTAAATTTTACAGGAAAAGGAACGTATAGAGACCGTAGCAACAATGTAACTTCCTCCCAAAACCCGAAGCCCATCTCTAGTACCGCTCCCAGCATGAGGGAAAAGGGTCAGGAGAAAGTAAGAAGATTGAGACAAAGTAAAAAGTTGCCAAGCGAAACCACTTACGCACAGTGAGGCCGGCAGCATTTCCATCCTACCTTTGCTGTCGCCATATCAGACGTCTCCATGTTTTCTGCTTGGCCTATCAGTAAAGAGCAGCATTGAAGGAGAAGGGAGGGGAGAGAAAGGGAAAGTCAAAAGAGAATGAAGACGAGAAGACAAAAAACTTGACAGGAGAATGAGAACAATAGGAAAGTCACTGAAGAGCTAGTCCCAAGTTTTCCCTCCTGCCCCCAGAGATGGGCAGAAAAAGCATCTCAAGCAGATGGTCCCAATTTAGATACTTGACTGGAGTCTAGCACAAGACCTGGGTCATTGCCACCCACACCCCCCAACTCCTCCTCCTCGCCACCACCCAAAGGTCTAGCAGGATGCTGAGGAACAGAGAGGACTCTCCTCCCAGCTTCCTTTTGAAGTCTGAGCTTCTGCAGGGCGCAGGCAATCAACCATCTTCCAGATGTGCTGCTCTTTCTCCGTCTCGTTCTATGGGAAGGGAGAGTGACACAACCAACCCCCCAAGTAGGTACTTTAGGAATCAGGAGAAAGGAGGAAAGCAAGTGGGTTCTGGGCAGTGCACAGGTAAAGGAGGAGCAATCAGACATGAGAAGGATGGAAGTAGGGAAGGAAGAGGCAGCTTCTGAAAGGAAAGAGTGAAAAGAGTCAGCCAGACAGGTAGAGAAGCAATGGTGCAAAATAAGCATACCAGAGACAGACCATTTAAAGAGAGAGTTACACGTGCAGAGAAAAATGCAAGGTGGAGGCTAGTCATCTGCGCCCTGCTGAGAACACTCACCTCAGAATACCACTCAGAAATGATTGGGCCTAAACTAGGAACTCTTTGGTACACACTCTCAGCTCAGACTGAAAATACCAAATCATCTAGGGTAAAATTTATCCCAGCATCGAGAGGCATCCGTAACTGCCGCGGCCCTGCCTGGCCGAGGCCAGCCCTGATTGGCTGAGCAGAGTGACTTCATGCCGCCCCATTCATCACCCAGCGTCCCCCGCCCCGGTCCTGCAGGCTCCTCCTGGCCTACTTCGCTACCGTAAATCAGTCTGGAGCACGTTAGCTAGCCAGCCCAGGAACCGTTGTACGCAACTCCTCAGAGCGCTCTGGCACTGGCAAACCAGACAGACATGAGCAATCCTGGCTGGGAGGGAGGTAGAAAAAACACTGCAGAGCTTAGTCAAATTAAGAGCCTCCGAGGGCTTGAAACACCACTGCTTGAAAGTGCTTATTCATACAACAGTGCAGCACACTGTGCACAGGCACACAGCAGGCACCACAGTATAGTACAAAGACATGGGGCACTGGCAAATAATTCACAAACACACTGAACAGTTTACACACATTGAAGGGCAGCTATGTCACCTCTGCAAAACCATGCCACTACTATTCCCTTGTGCACAGGTATACACACACACACCCTCCCCCCAGAGCAGACCTGCTGGGTTTTATTATATTAAGTATTTTTCAGTCCCACCATTAGTATGCACTGGAATATATGTAACAGATGTCACTATCATGCAGATGTGCATGCCATAAACAGTAAGGAGGGCCCAGCAGTCCACAGACAGACAACACTTAGCACCCAAACTGCCTCTGAAAAGGTCCATCAGTATACAACATACACAGATCATTCCCACCAAGTCCTGTCTTGACATACAGAAACATGTACTTCTGATACATGTTTCTGTTATGACGCATTCATGCAGTCACCCATGCCTACAAACCAACGCTGGCACACTTGACCTTTTTACTCAGCATATTCAAATACACCAACCTCATGCTTATCAAGGACATACAGCCCCATCTTACGAACACACATATTTTTCAGTCTCCATCCAAAGCGCTGCTGTGCATATAATGTAGCTTCAACATCCCAATCCAATGCCACACAGGAAAAATACCACCTCACCACCTTAGTTACACTCCCTACGATAAGGATTGTCACCCCTGTTGCACACTAGATGGATTTCCAAATGCCTCCTATGCTGTAACATTGATGACAGTAGTCTGAAAAGTAACCGTAAGATACCCAGTGCAGAGAAACACGAACAGCAAGTGTACACACTGTGGACTAGATGACCTTTACAGGTCCCTTCCAACCCAAACTCTTCAGGGGGATGGGCATACACACCAGCCTCATGAAGGACCTACAGCAAATCCTAAGCTAGAGTACCAGTAAAGCCTGACTTTGCAATTCAGAAAATGTTGCATTTCCATGTTGCAGTCTCTCTACAGCAGAAGCTATCTGTAGTTCCAGCAGGGTGCAATAACTCATCGACTTAAGAGCAAACAGGAAACATCTCCTGAGGAAGTCCATTTTTCAGAAGGGAACAACCCACTATGACACACTTTAGGTCCGGGTAAGAATTTGAAGCCCTATAAATAGCTGCAGCAATGCTAGCTCAGGGTTTGAGCTTTTAATTGCCTCCAAAAAGATATCTTCCAAATTAAAAAACATTGCTTGTAATAAGCACTACCTGCAAATGTCACTGCCCCTTAACATAGTCAGCACTCGCTACCATTAGGGCATCCTCTGTATAGATACATCATTGCAGCTTTACTACTGCCCATCGTTACAGTTCTAGCTTCACACTAACCAGAGCAGACTCACCTCTGAAAGATTCATGGTAACTGAAAAAATGACTTATTCAAGTACACACTCAATGGAAACAAGGGGCTTAAAAGGCTCAAATTAGTCCACAAGAAGAGGCGCATGACTCGCAGACACAGAATGCAAAACACTACCTGTGAGGCACCACCGCAGCTACAGTTTAGTTCTCCCATATAGCAAGAAAGGAAGGTCTGTAGGAGTTGGGGGAACAGCAAAAAGCCACACACCCTGTACCCCTCTAAAACATGCACGCAAAACAAAACTTGTTAGTAACAGAACTAGCAGGAGAGAAAACTAGAAGCAAATCAGGAAGCTTTATGGGGGAGAGAGAGAACTGCTAAAAGAATGCCAGAATGTAAGGAAGAGAGAGTTTTAACTGTTATGCACCTTATTGTACAGGTGTACAGATCCCCAGGAAAATGTGCCAGATAAGCTGCTGAATCCTTCCCGCAGTCAGTGTTCTGCAGCTCTACAGCCTCTGCTGTCAGAGAAAATCATATGCAATCACAGCATCTGCAAGCTAGGGCACACCTCCATTTCCCGGGGGAGGTGGGGGGGGTGGAATCTCAGAAGGGACTCCCTGTCTGCTGCAGCAGCTGGGAAGTCACGTGAGACTTCGTTTCCAGAGAGAAAATATGCATTTCACACTCCTGGCATCATGGGAGCTGTAGTCACACTGTATACAGAACAGAAAGTGTCCGTAAGCCCTTTCTTTCTAAGCTATGTGAATGGAGTGTTTGTCATGGCATGCAAGTTAGAACTTGGGGCCTTGGAAGGGAGAGAAAGGTAGAACAGCATTACAGCACAAGAGTAGTACTTTCAGCTGTCCTGGAAGAAGAGAACGGAGAGAAGCTCCCCTCACATCAAAAGGTAACGAAAAATAATTCCCTATAGAGACTTTGGAGGAAGAAGAATACTATTGTGTAAGGAGGAAGAGGGTCAGTATCAGGAGGATGGAGAAACTGGGATGATTCAGACTGCTACTGCTTCTTTCTTAAGCAATATTATAACAAAAGAGGGCTGCTGCTTTCAGAGTCTTTTGGCTCTTTTTCCCCTCATTGTCTTCCACATTTGAACTCTTAACCCTCCATTTGCTTGAGATGGTGCAATAACCTCTCCCACCCCAGAAAAGACTCATCCACTCTGAAAAGGGCAGGCTAACAACAGAAAACTTCATGACTCATGGCATGCTTCATGGAGAAATGGCTCCTTGATTTGAATTCCTTATGAAATGAAAAGCCATCTTCCAGTTTTTACCCTCCCTTGCAAAGAACTTGCAGCCACCAGTGAAAAGACAGTAAGAATGCATTACCTTGGGGAAAAAAAATTATGGTCTGATCATCACCCTTTTCATTTAGGTCAAGATATTCTCAAATAACTCATGGCACAAAGTCACATCACACCATAGCCCAAAACCTTAACAGCACAAGATTTTCACTCAGGACAACGCTGAACACATCTGGGGTCTCAAAATCAGAGTACTTTAAAGTGCCTACCAGCCAAGACACTTTGGATCCTTTGCAACTTAAAAGTCTTTCAAGTACATGGAGCTAAATCTTTACATGGAGCCCAACAACCTTCAGTCTTTGTGCTGGCACTACCTACGGGACAATCCCTACAGACACATAGGTAGCACCCCAGAGAAACAAACCCTTCTGTACTCATCTGGACCTGTGGTGTGTCCAATACAATATCCTATCCTGGGCAAAAAGATAACCTCGTATGTTCCAGATAAAGGAGCGAAAACCTTGTAGCAAGAACATACACCACAATATTTTGGCTTTAAGAATGATAACCCTAGAGGAATGATTGCAAATTCCTGAGAGTAAGAGAAAGGTCCTAGATCCTTCACTTCTGAAACCTGAGACAGAAGAAAGCAGCTGAAGCAGGGCCTCAAGACTCAGGTCTTAAACACAAGCTTCCAGTTTGCAGACAGAGAGGCATTTCAAATCAGCAGTGAAAGCCTCCCACAGCCCAAGTCACTCACTACCTCTTGCACATTCAAGGGGTCTTCCAGTAGCAGTGGCATCAGCAACAGGGTAGAACAAAGGATGGCAGGCTGCAAATACAAATACAATACAGAGGATGCTCATTTTCCCCTACCCCAAAGCTACACTTCATTGGGGAACCCAGAATAAAGATTCCTAGTTTGTGGGGACTGAGGCATGGCAGGGTGCTACACAAAGCAACAGCCTGCTCAAGCGCACATAAAGAAGTCTGAGCACTTACATGTCTGAGCTTGAAGCAAAGATTCTTTTCCCAACTAGAGAAACAATGAAATCTTACAATGCTGGAAACTTCATTAGACCCATATCCCTCAAGCAGGCCCGTATTATATATGGCCTGCCATTTCAACAAGAGGAAGGGGTTAGGGAGAGAGAGCACATAACAGACCATACTACAACTGAAGATTTAGAACAGGGTACTTAAGAGGGAAGGGAAAACAAGCAGCAGAGAAGGCTTAAGGAAAAGCATTAGGTCAAACTTGCAGGAGAACAGGGGAAAAAAGGAAGCAGAGAGACTCAAGGACAGGCCTTGGCTAGCACCATTACAATGCCTGACCTTGTTACAACGCACGGTGCAGTGGGGAGACGCATGCTGCCATCTTATCACCGAAATGCACAACAAATACGCTGCAAAGGCCAAGAAATGGATGGAAAGAAGAACATGGAAAGAGAAGGAAAAGAAGGAATGCAGAAGCCAGTGAGCACTCACACAGTTACAGTCATCTGCAGAAATGGGGAAGCCTGTCCAAGTGCCAATGTGCTCCCCAGCAATCTGAGGAAGCGTCACTTCAGCAGCAATGGAAGAGGATAGAATCCCAGCTTGTTTACACACACACGGTAGTTTTGGGGAAAAAGCAGCACAGAGCGGTGACCTCAGAATCCACCATGGAAAGATGTAATGCCACCACTGAGGCAATTCTAGGACGACTTTTATTGATATTATTGTAGTGACTGCAGTTTAGCCCCAGAGGGAAAAAGCAGTGGCTAGGCTGATGAGAAGGCAGAGCTTTGGAGAGATCTCCAAAGAGCTTGATCTGCGCAAGAGGCGCTGGTCTCTTTTCTCTGCTCTCAGATTTCTTCCACCACAGGCAATTCAATTTTAAAGGCACAGCTGCCTTTAAGTCTCTGCCAGAGATGCTGCTGCTATGGGATAAGATGCAAAAAACCCAAGAGAATTGAGAATTCTCTACTGAAACAAAAATAATTTGAGGTTAATAATAACCAGAAGGAAATTGTCAAGGCCACAATTACTACCACTTCTCTTGAATTAGACTCTCTGTTACCAGGCAGAAGCTAACAGAGCTTTTGCCAAGTCTCCTGAAACAGAGGGAAGAACAACTGGTTTGAGCATCAACATCACTACCAGTTTTCTTCTTGGTGAAAAGCATGGGTGTTTAGCTCAGAAGGAAGCCAGAGTATGGCTTGCAGAGGTAGAGTCCATAAATAAACAGATGTTCCAAGCCCAGCTGACCTATTGCAAGGAACTTCCTCTGCTCTTTGCCTTTTCCGTCAGGAGACTCTGATCCACTGGTAAAGGGAGCAGCCTGAGCAGCTGTACATATTCTGTTTTATGATTGAGGTGTCCCATGTCATGTACCCCGGCTTCTCCCACCAACAAACAAACACCGATCAACACTTCTCCCCAGGAGCACACAGATGAAGTCCTCTTACTGTGTCCAATGCTCTGCTAAAGGGAGTTGGAATCTCAGGGTGCAGAGAAGGTATGTAAAGAGAGACAGGCGAAATAGTTACAGGGATCTCTTTGCAAGGTAACATTTAACTGCCTGCGCACTGTGTTTCCAAACAGCATCTTATTTCTTACGATCATGGAATGCAGCAAGAATTAAGTATGTACTTACCCCATGAGCCCCACTCTGTGTTGTTTCTGCTTCTTTATTTTGTATTACAACTCATTTTCAATGCTTGGTATTCCCCCATTTAGATAGCCAACTATAAAGATGCACATATTTTCCAAGGTAACCATTACAAATATTTGCATACACCAAAGGTACCTAGCACTAAAAACATGGAAGAGATCATGATAAAGTGTTTACGGGCTGACCATAAAGTTAGGAAAAAGCTGGTTTGTTCAGGGACTCACACTGAAAGCAATCTGTACAACAGAGAGCAGCTGTCTTGTAAGAGTAGGAAGATGTTTCACTAAGCAAATCCAGAAGAACTTGAATTCCCAGTTAAGATGAGTGCCCGTAGATTCTGGGAGAATTTTTCTGTCCCTACAGAAAAGTAAGAAGAAACATCCCACGCTGAGCAGCTAGGTTTCAGAAACAGCTGATGACTGCACTATAAACATGGGCCCGTAAAGGTCTCCATAAGGACAGAAGCACATGCATTTAAGCTGAAAAAAAAAACCCACAACCCAAAACCCTGCTATTCCCAGATCCCCTTCCACCACTCATATAACCTCAAGGGAAGCTGAGGCAGCAGTATCGTGGGTCAACAGCACTTTCTCTTCCAGTCTGAAGCTTAGGCAGAATGATCAGCTCCCTCTGTACATCCAGCTTCCCTAAGCAATCAGCTAGGAAACCCAAGTTGTGAACAGCGATGTCAGCTCTGATTTAGACATTATACTACAGTCCCAGATTCTCAAAAAATGTGGTGGAAGAACTAAAAAAAAACGCTGTAAAAATAAGCCTTCAGTTTCTGCCCTTCAACATATGCCAGTCCTGTCTGTCAGTTTATTGGCTCAACAAGCAGGTTTTAACTTGCTTATCCCTGCAATATTTCTCCCCACACCTAGTCACCTGAGCATTGATCTTCTTTTCTATTTGAAAATAGAAATTGCCCATTGCATGTCAAACAAGTCACTATGAATTAGGATATTCTGCTCCTTCTCATCTCCAGGATTATTAGGTAAAGCTTGAAATCTTCGAGCTCTTATTAACAACCAAGGCAGATTAAAGCTGTAGCAGCTCGAGTGGCTACTACCATGATATACCCTTCTCACACCACTGCTTGGAATTACAAACCCCTGTACTAGGGATGGCAAAAGAGATGCTATGTGGTCCTTGCAGACACCACCGGCAGCAGCTCAATCTGCGAACGTGAATAGTCAATAGTACCACAAGCTGAGACACTGTACGGTCCCCTCTTCAGCTGGGACGTCTGTTTGCCATCACATTTTAGTCTTTTCTTATTGATTAAGTGGGTACACAGGCCTCATTTCCACCTCTCAGACAGTATTCTGAAGAGGGAAATGCCCCTTCCAAACTGGCTTTTTGGCTCCAAAGGCCATGGAGAAGTTAAAGGACAAGTTCTGTTATCTACATTCTCCCATACTGTTCGTCTTCTCGATCAACTGACTGTTGGCTTAGATTTACAGAGAGAGTTCTGTGCAGCTATGATCACCTTCTGCTTCCACTTCAATAGCATACCAGGTCCCAGACTATGATCGAGGATCCTAGGCATTGCTGTATGCAAATCTTTACCGAAAGATTTTAGTAACACATGACAAACTAGATTTGCAGCTATTCTATCTGGGGGGCAGAAAGCAGAAGAGACCTGGTTAGGGCTTGACAAAGTAACACAGAACTCCAGAATTATATTTTGAGATGTACTTTTTGGCATTTGCCCAGCTGTTTCCCCAAACATTCCCTACCCTTCACAAGGAAAAGAGATCAGAGAAAGGAGACCTGAAGAACTGTACACCATCCCACCCCGTTTTATTTTAACATCACCTTTGTTTTACTGCACTGTATTAACCAGTCACACCACATAAGATGGAAGCAAGGAACAACATACTTCCAGAGCTTTTCTTTGCAGCGGGAGCACCAGGCACATCCATGACATGACTCACAGGTACATCTTGGTTTCTGATGACATCTCAGTTAAAATGTTCCCAGCATGAAGAGAGGTGGGTTTCTCTGACAGGGAGACAAAGAGGTATTGCCTACACAGTGCTCTTTTTGAGCAAACCCTGCACTGATTTCCAGCATCAATTCATTTCTACAAGTGTTATCAAGAAGGGGACAGATCACTGGTACCATTAAAATTCCCAGGCCCTTCACATTTGGGCACATGCAATAGAAATGGAAGGAGAGTTATAGCCCCTATGTGCGTCCCAGCCCACACCCCAGCTTAAAAAAAGGCATCACCATCAAAAGATATGTGTTCTACACCTTGGGAAACTCTGGCCTAGAGATTTAAAGTAAAAGTCTGCAATACAGGTTCTATAGTAGTCACTCCCAGCATCACCGCATAAACCCAGCCACATGCTAACAGAATTAAGCATCCGGCTCCTTAGAAAAACCCTCACTTCTCCGCACCTTTGAAGCCTCCTAGCTCTGCCTGTGAGAGGCTGAAATCAGTCAAATCCTCCAAGACTCTCTGATGGCCAATTTTATAGCAGAACTGAAGTTTTAGTGCTGCAACAGAAGCCCACGAGGGCCTTGTCTGTCTTCCTTGATATTGCCCTTTATTTGGTCAACAATTGGACCATTTTCAAACAATCTCGAGGGGCCCTAAAACAGGCTTAATGCCAACACTTTCCCTCTCCGAACGCCCTCCTAAATTAGTCTTCTGAACAACCAGTCTCACTCTCAACAGCCAGTTGGCATCTCACAGCAATGACTACTTGAAAAGAAGTCCTGGGTAGAACATGCAAGCAGGTAAACAATGCTGAAAGTGCAATAGATTCTGCACCACAGCCACTGCTTGACTGCAGCACTCACTGGTAGAGATGAGTTAGCAAAACCTGGGTACTTCTAAGCAGGTTAGTTATAGCAGGAAACCCTGTGCAAGGAGCACAGGGAAATATCTTCCATTAGCTCACACGAAGCTCACACATACCAGCATGCTCTTCAGCATCCAGTTGGTAGCCTCACTCCCTCAGACCTGCTGTTATAGCAGCACAGGGAGGGCTCCGAGGCACAGTGAATGCTTTGTTGCAAGGTGAAACCATACAAACTGCTCAGCAGCTGACAGCACACTACACAAAAAAGCCTGCTGACAAGGGTGAAGAAGGCTTACATATGGAACTGGACACCTTGGAAAAGGGGTGGTTAATTATAACACATCCCAGCCTCCTACCCCCTTCTCTGCCACTTTTCCACATGCTTCAAGATAGCTGCCATAATATTCTGAGAATCACAGTGCTCCCAGAGAATATAGAGTTGATGGGGTGACCGTTACTTAAGGTCTGCAAGTAAAGTGCAGTTACACAACTAAACTTCTGCTCTTAGGAACAGGAAGGAAGGGTAAGGAATCTGCCCAGTGTCTCAGATAAGGAAAAAGGACATTAAAACGCCTCGTCACCTCCTCCTCATGTTCCCGAGCATCACGAGCTAGTGACGCAGCCATGCGAGGTCTGTCAAACCTCCTCTGCATTCAATGATATGCAAGGCACACCGGGGTTTATCTACTCTTAACTAACACTAGTCCAATAGAGAGAAAATTGATCAGGAAACGGAGAAGCAAAATCCAAATCCTGGATTGTCCTGCTGTTACAACTGGTGTAAGATCGTGCCTTTTCTTATTAAGTTACATTACCGATCTGTATGGAGGTTCGCACACTACAAGCTCTGCCTCGGTGCTAACCGTTTTTAAGAAGGGAAATAGGCAGGTATCATTTTGCCATGACAGCTTGGAACAGAGGGCCAAGTTACCAATGGTGGGGATTCACACAATCTATTTTACTTATTGTCTGCACAGAAACTAACCATGATATCAATGCACCTGTCTCACAAGTGGCAAACAGCTAACGCCCAGAGGTGCGATATTTTACTACATTACTATAGATAGCATAAAATTACCCTGTTCTCAAGTTTGTGCTGAACTCTGCAAAGCTCCAGGTTCTCACGTGCTAGGCAGCAACCACCATCGAGTACAGGAAAAGGCATAAGGAAGCCAACTAATCTTGCAGGGTCTCCTCCTTGTCTCTGGCCCCAGTAAGACAGGGGAAAGGTATCTGTCCTTCCATATCCCTCACAGTCATGGAGCAGGGGACAACAGGAACTATCCCCCTTGCTTCAAACCAAAGTGCTCTCAGTTCAGTATCCTTAAGATAAAAGGAGAACAAGAATGCAAGAGATTGCAAGTGTAGCAAAATGTTGATGAATCAAATCCAATACTGACTTTCTACAAAAAGAGCAAGCAGCCTTACCTCCACTGACAGAAGAACATAGGCATAGTCTGTAATTAACAACAGCCCATCTTCAAAAGAGAAAACAATGTTGGCATACAAGGAAGAGACAGCAGGCGATATTTCCATTCACAGTAACTCTGCTGACAGTAGCCAATCTGGTAATCCAAGTGGAAGAGAGCTGCTGATCTTAAACTGCTCTCTTCTACAGCAGAGAATCAATGCTGAGGCTCAGGAAGCAGCAGCCAAGAGAAGGTGAGAGAGAAGAAAAGGATACTAGGTCCAAATCTAAGTATTAACCATCTTTCCTATGTTACAAAGGAGACTTGTGCCATTCTGGTTAAACTTTCTATTGAATATTAAGACAAAGTGACTTAGAATTTGGAGCTAGATCCAAATCCAAACTCACCCTAAAGTTACTGCAAGAGCACCAGAGTTCTGGTCTGGGACCCTCTGAGAGCTCATTAGCCTCCAAGTCTTCACCACAAGCAGGTCTTCCACGCCACTTCTGAAAACCTCCCTAAAGATGACGCATCAGCTACTCAGGGATTTGACTAGTATTAAAGACCATTCCTACCAAGGACTCTAAATTCAGGCATCCCTTACAGCTAGCATGTTTGGAAAGAGCAGCGAACTAGTCTGCCCAAATTTTACACTCATACTAGAAAGCGGCAGCTGGCTTCTACTCAATCACCACCTTTAAAACAGCATCCACTCCCTTTCAATAAGCTTGCCTCCTTCATAAAGCAGGAGGCCTGCACCATGCTGCTTGGCTTGGCATAGCTCAGGTGACAGAATTACTGCACTCTGTTCTTTGCAGAATCATCACATCCAGACACACAAACAAGAGTCCCTGGGCTCTGTTAGCCCCTACCCTCCCCTTTCAAGAACAGGTCCAGCACGCATGGCCACATTTTGCTCTCAGTTCTCACCTATCTTCAGCTGCCCCAAGCAATAGAAAAAACCTTCCACTCTCCCTGAAGCTGCAGAGGTAGCTGTCTTTGCTGTGCCTCCGCTTGCAGACAAACAGGGGCACAGTATGTTAGTGCCAACTTTTTTGTGTCAAGGGGAAAGGGACACAGGCTAGGAAGATGCAGCATAAGCAAGCCCTGGGTACATAAATAAAATACGAAATTTATCCTGACCACTTACGCATACCCCAAGGATGTCATTTTGGCACCATTTCAAGCATGTATGACCTCTTTTCCAATTTTTATAAAACTTCCCAGGAATTCAAGCAGACAACAGAATTTCTTAAACTTGTCTATGTCTTAAGCTGTTCCCTAATCTCCTTGCAAGCTCCCTTTTGTGAATTTTCATCCATTATTTGAGAAACCCTTATTACCTTACACAAAGGAAAAACAAGCCCTGTAGCTCTAGAACTAGCAGAATAGGGTACTACACAGATTATGGGGCTAATTAAGCTGTAGCCAAGATGTAGGACATATCAAACTGAGATACATTAAAACTGCTCTTCCCCACTTCCTCCGTTTTGATATGATCTCAAACATAAATAATTCCAATTTACATTTAGTTTTCGTATGATCTCTTGTAAACTGCCTCTCACTTCTTTCCCCTCCAGTTCCCCATAGCCTATTGCTTTCCATCATTGTACTTTCAATGCTCTCCTCCTTAGGCTGAGTACAAGTCTCGGAACTGATTTTTGCTCTGGTTCAGTAGCTTAACTTTTGCTCTTAATTGAAACATGCTCTGCATCCTAAACCTGATGGGTGCCTCAGTGTCATGACAAAGAACAAGTCAAGCAGAAGCAGGCTCATGAACTTGGACTTCAAGATGAAAGCTCAAGGCAATTCATACATAACCTTGTCTCATTATACTGATTGTGGAGTCCGTTATATGTGCATAGCTCACCCAAGTCTCTGGCCGTCTCCATCCCAACCTTATCCACCCTTTGAATTACTTGAAGTCAAGCTGCTATGGCAAGCTCAATTATTCGGACACTCAGTAACTCAGCTCTGCCTATCTTTGTACTTATACAGTTGTTGTGTTTCAGCATCTGAGCAACTCAGACTTAATTCACCACCTCTATTTTCCTGTGAGGTAAAAAAGGAATTCTCCTTATTTCATAAATAGCAACATGCAATGACTCACCCAAACTCACCCAGGCAATCTGAGAGCAAGGAGCTGAGCCCTAAGTTTATATAAACTCTGACTCTTTCTAGCCTGTCCCACTGAATTCTCCCTTCTGTGGCTCTAAAAATACCTGTAAAGCACATAGCTACCACAAGACAAAGTAAAATCTGTATAGGCTCCCTCTCAGCATAAACCAGGCATGATAACCACATGACAACTAACATGACTTTACGGAAGGAAGGCTTCTTCCTCAGAAGATACACACAGATGGCAGACCTGCTTCACTGCTGTGCTGCAGGATGCCTTTTCAGGTTATGAGTTCTGGACCATGGCTGTACTTCACAATGCACAAGCCACAGCAGCGCTCACACCTCAAAAAAAGAATTGCTAGAGACCACCAAATGCATCTGCCAGCAGCAGAACAAAATTCTCAGTCTTCTCTGAAAAGATATGAGGATTGGAGCACCGTCCTTGGCAATCCATCACCGAGAAGTTAACTCCACCAAGCAGCACCCCCTGGTACCGTCTTATGCAGTAAGAGCAGGCATACAGTTAAGATCTTGGCTATGCCTAGTCCAGATTTCAGCCACCCTCAGCTATTTACTCCTCTCCATTTTTTTTATCACAGCAGCAACTTAGCAACTCAGCATCCCTTTACTTTTGACTGGGGTAGCTTCTTTCAGCACTTTCCCAGATGTACTGAGGTTGGTGCAGATCCTCACTTGCTCTCTGCTCTAGTCCTTCAGGTGCAGGACAGGCTCCTCCTGCCTGTGATATCAGAGGCAGCATGTCAAGAGAAGGTACACCTTTCAGTACACACCACATGGTTTCTTGCTCGCTCCTCTTCTGCCCTACTCTGCTCAGTTTTTGTCGCAACTTACAGTACTGCTGAAACCCTGGGTGGTTGGGGGCTTTGTTTTTTTCTTGTTGTTTTGGGGGGTTTTAAATAGCTGCTGTACGATAGTCAATTGATCAAGTGAACACAACTGCCTCTAGGTCTTTGTAACACAAGCAGAGAGCTCCAAACCTGTGGGTGGAGGGCCTTTTGCTAGTCTTCAAAAATGCCCTAAGAGCAGCAAGACAGACTCCTCATTCAATTTTTAAGAGTCTGGCAGATTCAAGATGCCTCAGAAACAACCTTCAACTTTGCTAACAGGAATAGTAAATAGCAAGCTCTCAAAGGTTTTCGTTCACCTTCTCACTAATTCATGGCCAGCTTCACACCTTACATGAAACTCAAAATGTGCTGGGGTTATTTTTTTGTAAAGTTTCATGAGCATGAGGCACCGGTATCCAAAGGAAGGCTATTCCAGCAAAGCCTGATGCAATTACATCAGGGGTTTTTCCCCTTCCTTTTCCAAAATGGCAAAGGCAATTTAATAGCACTTGTATGGATCATTTTAGGATCAGCATCCTCCAAGAAAACAGAAGTTACTCATCATTAAATCTGGGCAGCAGAAATGTTGCAGGTCCCCAGTAAGAGAGGTCAGCAGGCTCTACATCACCCTGGCTCTGCATAAATAGGTCTGAGATCCGATTGTGCTGCACCTAAAACACACCCCTTCCAGCCAGGAAGATAGTCTGAGCACTAGTCTAAAGGCTCCAGTTTAGCCTACATCTGAAACAGGCAGCACTTCCAAATGATTCCCTTCTTGCCATGCCCAGAAATCCCTTGAGTATTAATGAAGCCTAATCCTGTTTAACCTATGAAATCCCAGACCAAATCGTATAACAGCATGCATGCATTACACAGAGGAAGTCTAGGTATGACTCAAGTACCCATCTACTTTGTTGTCAGATTCTTTATTTCCTGGTTGCAAACACTGCTCCCCGCTAGTCAATTATGCCAGGCTCCACAGCACCAGAGAGACTGATAATTGAGTGAAACATATGGAGGAAAAGTTTAACTACAACTACCAAGTGCTAATTCTGAGCCAGTCTCTGTTGGGATATTAATTAGCTCTTCAGCGTCAGGACATTCTCTCAAGTGAGTCAATTCCTCAGATGCCTACTCAGTTCTTACTCAATGGCCTTTGACACCATAGTGGGGAGTCTGATTTCAGTAAGCATTTGCCCTACTACATAGTTAGCAAGAAAGACCTCTGACCTCAGAGACCGCTTATGTGGAATAACTAACAGACCTGAAACAATGCTCTTCTCAAGGGCCATGCCCAGATACAAGCATGCAGAGTGGAAGACGCCACATTCAGATGCTTCTCGTAATCCAGTACGCAGCAGCGCAAAGGAAGCGGTTCCCAAATCTCAGCATGTGCCCTCCTGTGAGCTCACTATAACCCACAGTCACAAGATCAGTGAGGTAAAAAACAACATAATTCCACTATACTTTGCAGTAACACAATAATGGGAATTTCAGAAACCTAAGTCCAGATGTAACACTGGACCCAAGGATGTTAGTAGGGAAACAGGCCTGCAGGAGCTGGCGTGGATTAGAAAGGTGGTAGTAGCTCAGGGCTCACAGTTCACGCACAACAGAAACAAATGAAGCAGATTCAGGCTCAAAAGAAGAACTGTAAAATACAGCAATATTGTCATCATATGACTCTGAGCAAAGCAACAGTAATAAAGCATGCACAAAAATAAGCATTAATTTTTTCAGCAGCTTTTGTGCCAATGCTGCAGTTTGAAGCAGTCATTAATCAACCCAAAGTATAAGAAACTTAAGTTTCTTCTGGAACTTCATAGCAGTTCTCACTCAGCTGCTACATGTGAGCTCTAGGTGCCTCAGGACTATCACAGCACATCAGAAGTGAAATACAACAGCCAAGCGCAACATTGTCTTTCTGAGAACAAGAGCCACATACAAAATCTCACATGCTTATTTTTAAGCATCAGAGCTACTAATGATCAATATGAAGCAAGTCTGACGAAGCTATCTACACCAACTACGGTTTCAGGGGATGAGTCTGAAAAGAAAACATGGGCTACTTCAGGAGTTAGATCCATTTGTCCTACAAGT
This sequence comes from Phaethon lepturus, assembly GCF_000687285.1. Taxonomy (NCBI): domain Eukaryota; kingdom Metazoa; phylum Chordata; class Aves; order Phaethontiformes; family Phaethontidae; genus Phaethon; species Phaethon lepturus. Next base: position 7,661 of record NW_010536716.1, on the reverse strand, counting down.
TCTACTTCAAAGTAGACGAAAAACGCATCTTTTTAGACATTGATAAGACCAATGCAAATCACACTTCTTGTTCAACAACTCTGAGAAGTACAGGGAAAATAAATAAGGATGTCAGCCAGCCCAGCCCATTTAATTTCACTGAGTGAAACCACTGAGTGGTTCCAGGCACTCCCCCAATTCAGCCATGGACAGACTTACCTGTCGTCACGCATATAAGGGCTCAAGAACCGGGATGAGTCATCATCATGGCTGCTTTGCTGGCTGCTCTGCTGACTGCTGCAATGTAAAACAGGAAAATGGCAGCAGTTAGATTTGTGTAAGTCCCTATGAAACACCCTGGTTTAAGGCCAGAACAAGAAAATGCAAGGTTCATACTTTATGTTTGGGAGTGCAAAGAGAATACAACAGAAGATAGTAAGTTCATATCTGATTTACAGCAGGCATGACTGGTTTGAAGCCTCTTAACCTTGCTTAGCGACAATTTCCTAAGAACTTTGCAAATACTGAAGTGACATTGTACATTGCCTATACGCAGTTTCATCATGTCATCCCAGAACAGTTTCATGCAGCTTAACATTTTAAAACCTTGCATATTAATATCCCTGCAATATTTATCTACCCCCCTTTTCTAGGCATCAGGACAAAACAGCAGTTAAAACGAACTCTTACTAAGGACTAAGTGGCCAACACTAAATTTCTGGTGGAGAATTTCATGCTGAGCCCACAAGATGTCACTCTCCCCCTGTAAGCGGGTGTTTTGGGGGCGATCCCCCTCCCACCCCCCGGGAGTACGCTGTATGGAGTTCACCTTATTCTCCTCTACCAGCCTCGACCTGCTGCAGGGACTTATCAGGGTTCCCGCTTCTCATTTCTATAGCTTCATTTCTTTGCAAGAGCTTTCTTTCTGAGCAGTAGATAGCTCGGATTGTGCCTTCAGGTAACAGACTGCAACGCAAAGAGTAGATGTTCCTGAGCTAGCTTGAATCTACTTCACATCAGTACCACTGGCTATGGAGTCATGGCAACACGGCTTTAGCACAAACCGCACAGTCCCACCTGGAGCACTGGGTACACTTGCCTGAGCACACAGGCAGCGCTAAAAATGCTGCAGCTTCACTGTTGGTAGGACCCAAACTTGTTCCAATAAAACTAGTCCAGGTATACATACACACGCTTGCAATCACAGCTTCTACTGCACTGTGCACCGCTCTGCACATCACCTTGCCCAAAGGCACAAAAATACAAATACAGTATCAGAAAGGACCAAATTGCATCTTTTCATTCTAAGGAGCAATAATTCTCAGGCAGTAATACCTACGGGGTGGGGGGCCAGAACGTGGTACCAAAACACTGCAATAGGATCTTCCAAGAAGTCTGCGTGTTCATTTTGCTTTTTACCTGGCCTTGACCTTTTTAACTGCTTAAGGAGGATCCTATCTCTTAGAAGAAAACACTTTCTGCTTCTGTGCAAAAAGCCTTCTCTAACTTCTTACCATTTCAGCAATACTCTCTCTCCCTCTAATTCCTCAAAAAAACCCTCAGAAATTTTTCTTCTGTACATTTACTCTATGTTTGCATAAAGAAATTATAACTAATTACCTACACCTACTTATGCTTTACAACTACAGAAATGATACCTCGAATGGTAACAAGTGTATTGACTTGAATAAATTAAGTCCCATGCAAAAAAAAAAAAAAGGATTACTGTTACCACCACAGAATATTAACGGAGAAAATACTTGGCAAGGTTTAGCAGTTTAGCTATAGTTTTGTCTTCATGCTTCCAAGGAATGACAAAATACAGCCAAGCAGGCAGGGGAGGAACTAGAACCAGCAAGTACTTCTGTGAGAGATGAGAACTACACACTCCGGTACTAAACAAAATTTCTTCAGCAAATCTGTATAAATGGCTCTAACAAGCCCCCCTGTTCAGGTTTTAGGTGTCTGAACCACTAAAATTCCTGTCCTCACCACCACAAAGCATTCTTTCAATTAGTTTATTTTCTTGGAAAACTGTTCATAAGTTTTAAGGTGAGCATATCACAATCCTTTAACATGACTTTTTTTTAATCCTTAAAAAAAGGACAAGGGCAGGGACTTTCTCTTCCCCCTTGAGATCAGAGTTTTTTTGCCAAAGAGGTTTGTAGTTTCCTTTTGTAAAAAGCCAGTGAGTCTTATTTTCATTTAATATTTTCATCAACCACCTTGATTTTGACCAGCTGCTTCTCTGAGATCTTCAAGGATTCCGTCTTATTGTACATGACTTCTCTGGGAAAAAAAAAAACCAACCAACAGCTGTCTTGGGGACCCACTCAGCATTTGAGAGACATCACACACACCTGGCACTGTCCACTATTTTTGCTGCCTGTTCAGAACATGAGGCAGAAAAATGTTCCTTACTGTTAAGATAAAGGAGGGCAGCTGAAAGCTTTAAAAAAGTAATTAGCGATCAGTATTTATAAATTCCTCTAAAAAATACATAGAGATCAGCCTTTGAGGTTGGACATACAAAAGCACAAAACTGATGAAATATTCATGACTTTCAGCTACAGATTTAGAGTATGTGCATTGCATGGAAGTCATAAGCATGCATCTTGTGTGGGCACGTACACACAAACCCAGAGAGAATACTTTGCTTGTTTCCCCATTGCACAGTATATAGTTTTACCATCAGAGTCAAGACAGGTAAACATTTTTGCAAAAGCCTCTCAACAAGGGGACAGATTTAATTTTCTGCTCCCACACCCACATACTTAGTCATTCTCTTATTAAGTGTCTCACTGTAGAAAGGATAATCGGAGAATAAGAATTCTATATTGGCTTCAAGCTATAAATGAACAGCTGGATAAGAATATACCCCAAAAAGCAAAGAAGCATCTTTCGCACAGTTCTGAGCTTAATTATGCACCAGTGATCTCATTGGGAAACAGCGCAAAAGGAACCACACTTTCCCTCCTAATTCAAAGGAATTGTCACGCTTTTGATATGAAATAGCACAGCAGGGACTGTTTCTAGAACTACTTGTTTCTTCATAAAAACCTTCCCACAAAAAAACTTTGCCATTTCAATTCAGATAGAGCAGATACAACAAAACTTACCAAAAGATAATTCCTAATATATCACAGCCCAACAATAGCAACTGCAGTGCTGGTAAACTCATGTGAAAGTTGACTTTTGGACAGCTATACAAGATGAACCTTAGACCTTTTCATACTCATCCACCCATCATTAAATTTCTCACTCAGGAAGTCCTCCAAATCAAAGTTTAAAATTTAATGGAATGCAGATATTGCAACATATTGCAATACACATCTTAACCCCTTGTCTCTAGCGAACACAAGATTACAAGCAGTGAAGCAAACTCAGATCAGGAGAAATAAATTAGTTTTGACCCACCTTTGATGGATAAACTGTTTCACCACAGCTGTTTCACCACAACAGTGTTTTGCATCGAAACTTCGCAAAAGCTTGTGAGCTTTTCACACAAAGTCATTTCAACATTCTGAATATTAGACAGTGCAGCTGTTAAATTCCCTAAAACATACAGAGAAGGTGCAATGCAGGGCCTATCGTTTTGTTATGCCTTTCAGTGCATTTTAAGTTGACCTTTTCAGATGACCATGGTCCTTTGAGAGGGTAGAAGCACAAATTACCGTTGTTAAACTGGAGATAATATAAGGGGAGATAAGAAAGGTATGATTTGTACTGAAAAGTTATGCAGGAGGAAGCTTTTAGATACAATGATGTCAGTTTTGTATCTACATAGACAACCAAAAGCTGGTTAAAAATCTCAGGAAATCAGCAAAACAAGCTTATCTCATTCAAAACCTCAGCAATGCTAAACCTGAATTTGGACAAGGCTTAAATCCTTGTCCACAGGCCTACTGTGCCCCTTTCTTACAACTTCGAAGACACTAAACATTACTTTAAGGCTTATACCCTGTGGCTTTTACTCAATTCTCATGAAAATATTCAGACTCATAACATTACTTACTGTTTTAGAAACTGATGGAGAGTTTTAAATACGGATTAACTATGCCTTTTAACAATTAAATCTTTGAAGAGTCTACTTACACCCCTCCTCCATCTCACTGCTCCCGAACAATTTACCCAGGTAGCCCAAATACAAAAGAAGCATTTTTCTACCGGCTCAAAAACATGCATCCTGATTACTCACACACCCCACTCTGTCCGAATCTGGAAATTAAAAAAAAAAATATATCAATTTTGCACTATTTTCAATACTTCTGTATGCTGAAGAAAAACAAGTAAGAGTCAATTCTGCAGTGGAAAAACCTCTATATTGTTTGAGCAGCGTATCTTGATAGGTGTATAAAGGAAAACAGATCCTCGAACTTCTTCAAATTTGTATTTAATGTTCTATTTCTTATTTTAACATCAGCTCAGTTGCCAGTTCATCTTTCCACCCCATCAGAAGACCCAACCAGCACTGTTCTACAGAAGAAACGCATTCCTAAGCATGCTTGTTCTTTTACCTTTCTTCTCTACCATCTGTAATTTGTTACAAGTCTTAAACAGTTTTTATTGACTTCATGACCCATATACACACACATACTTAGATGAACACTCACAAGACAGTTACACAAAACAACCATCTTTTCCAAATCTTGCCAGAAGTGAACTTGAACAGACTGCAGGTACCAAAAGGAGTGCAAAAATTGCTTTTGTGTCTTAAATATTTAAGATTGTCTCACACATGGCCTTGGGAAGTTAGTAATGAACTAGAATTTTCTACTATTCTTATCTTCCTGCCTTTTTTTTTTTTGAAGTCTCACTTTATTCTGAAATTTCAGTCTCTGAACAGTAAGGCTGAGCGAAGATATCTTACCATTTTATGCATGAACAGGCTTTTAAAGCTAAGCAGGTCGTCTAGTTGAAGTTATTTGTCCAGATTCACAAAGTTCAGACTCTCAGGTTAATGTTTGCACACTAGGAGCCTTCTGGGACTTCTACACCCTCCAGATGCGGGTGATAAGTCCACCATACTGTTTTATCTACAGGTGTGTTTGGAAGGTTTTTTATTCAGAGGAAATTCTTTCAACAGTGATGAATTAATGTGACAAGCAAAAAAATGGGAAAGAAATGGCTGTATCTTGGAAGATAGAATCAATTAATGAGTTTAGAGAAATGTTCGTAAAAATCTGTGGCCTTCAGAAGGCTATTGTTATCCACAGCTATCAGTGAAATTTTCAAGTCTGAACCCAAAAATTTTTGTATTCGTTTTGCTTAATTAATCCCTGTATTAATAGGCTTTGGGTTCAATAGTAAGCATTTCAAAAAGGAGAATAACAGACAATTGACAACCAGATATACATATATTCTTCAATTGCTTTCAGCAACCGTGGCAACAGTTTTTGGAGCTAAAAAGTACTATTTATGACATCTCACAATACACAAATATTTTCATCAACATAGATTTGGGAACTAAAAGATATGCAGGGTAGAATCAGTAGAACAGTAAACTTGCATCAAGGTTACTGTTAAAACTTACAAAGCTTTTTGGATGTTTGAACAACTAAAGGTTCTTTCAATCCTCGCAGCTGCAAGCACAAAGACATGAATGTACCTGCCTTAAAATATATCACAAAATTAAGAAATTTGAAGAACTGCTACCAGAAAAGATATAGCAGTACCGGTATCTGGTGTAAGTTATGGTTACTTCCAAGCTGGCAAAAGAAATTAATACACCATGCCTTGTGAATGGTATTTTTGTATTGTCAAAATCCATATTATTATGCCAAGACTCTTTTCATTAAGTCTAAAAGATTCATAATGAAAATGGAATATTTTAGACAATTACATGATGTACAGTCTTCATTTGAAAACTCTTCTGATAAGTGTTCCTGACCATCTTTCCTTGGCGTCATAAACACAGGACAATAAAACTAGACTGAACTTCAAGCCTCAGGTGTGTCAGAAAAGTTCACTCCAAGCGTCTTCCCACAGGGAGCTTTAAAATTGTTTTAAAATTGTTTTGTCTTTGACAAGCTCCCATCGTTCAACTTCACCCTCCTGCTCTGCTCACCCTTCCCAGAATGTAACCCGCCTCATATTTCTCATGGAAGAGCAGAAATGCCTCCCAGTCCCCACTGCCTAACACCAGCTCATTGTCCTCAACAAATTAAATTCCCGTCAAAAGCACTGTGTTACTATGGTAGCACAGATATGTAAATGACACTGCCATCACAAGTGTCAAGGAACTGCCAGGTGGAGGGAAAGAAGAAAGGAGGATAAGGGACATGAATCAGAAATCACTGACCTAAGCTCCGAGGGATAAGAGTCTCACACATCAAGAAGCGCTGTCCTTTGATAGACCTAAAGCTTTCAGTCTGTGAATTAAATGCCAAAGCACCTTCAGCAATACAGCTTTTCCACAGGTGCTACAACTTCGCACCCTCCACAAGCAAGTGTCAAGTCATCAGAGGAAACATACCCTGAACACTGAAGGCAGCAAGCTAACATCAGGCTTTAATTTAAAAAGTTAAGATTCATGTTCGGTGAAATGTAACTACTGCACTGATACCAAGCTCCATGGGAGTCAGGTATCAACATTTCTAAGGATCACAGCAGCCCTTCTGTGTACACAATCCTGCTGCATTAGTAATAATCAAAAAAGATATGGGACAACCACCTCTGCCCTAGTGAACAGTTGCATGTATTATATAGACCATCATCATTAGTACTGTGTCCTTTGCAGTCACATTCAGAGTTGGAGAGCCAGAATCTGAATCTGTAGTAGTCATCTTTGCTCCTTGCTGGAAAGGGTTACAAGGGGCAGGATGGGCAAGTTTTCTCCTCTCACCACATTCATTTCACAAATGAAAACATCAGCATCAACCTTCACAGCTGGCAAGCCCCTTCATCAACATCATATTCAACAATGAACAGGTATCTTGGATTTCAAGACACAATCCAGTGGAAAACAACTGTGGTAATGAACACAATTAATTGTTAAATACCATTGACAGGCACAGTGCTGTATAAGACACAAAATTCAGATGGTCCAATGGTAAATATTTGTTGACTGGGTAAGATCAATAGCATTTACATTCCAGGCTGTTTGTAAATTAGTTTTGATACTCTTGCATGACTGGTCATCCTAAACCACACAAATACTGAAAGGCAAATATTTTTAAAAAAATCCACAAACTACTGCACAAAGGCAGTAAGATTCAGCCAAAAACCAAAACAAAACAGAGCTGGTGGAATTCACAGACACTTAGCACACATTGTCATGAACAAATGACAAAGAACCTGCAGTTGCAGCAAACAGTACACCAGTACTCTTCATAAGAGATATGCAAGCATCAATTAAAAAAAAAAAAATCAGTTCACCAGAAACACAAATCAGGCCTCATTTGAACTTGCAGGTTCAAAAAGGAAAAAGATTACATTAATAGCAAAGTTGTTACTAAGCCATCATTAATGGACTTTCACATTTCAGCTTAGAAAACACACCACATAAATGGAAGCTTGTGCTTATGGACTTTCCAAAGCTACCAAAAATAGAGAAGATGGGCTGCTTACTACAGAATCACTAAGGTTGGAAAGGACCTTCAAGATCAAGTCCATTAATCCATTGATCAACCATTGATCCAGTGCCACCATGTAAACTATGTCCTGAAGCACCACATCCACAC